>NW_004524612.1:8974970-8993674 GCF_000260255.1 Octodon degus | reverse complement strand
GGGGATTGAACTCGGGCCCTTGTGCTTGCCAGGCCAGCGTTTATTCTACTGAGCCATCTCCCTAGCCCCTGCAATTGTAATAGAACAAGTGAAAAATTACTGACACTGGGTTTGAAATATAGAGTGGGTACCTTGTGGCCATCTTTAAATGCATTTATAAATTAAGGGGGAAATTGGATTTTATGGAACACAAGTAACAGGTGAACAGTTAAATTAGTAGAAATTAGTCTGAAGTCAAGCAAGGATTAACAAAACATTTGCATTTGTACCAAAAGCTAGTGAGCCGATGAGGGGAGAAAATTTTAAATTGGACTGGTGATTGTTTGCTAATATGGCTAATGATGAGCAAATCATGTGAGCACATCAGTAAAACACTGAGATTTGTAATAGATTTAACTTGAAAGATAAAAATAATAGAATTCATGATATGCCCTCTGACAAGGACATCGGTGACAAACTAGTTACTGTCATTAATTCAGAGAACATTGAAGATTAGTCATGTACAAGAAATCTTGAAATGTGCCCTGAAATCTTACAGTTTATTTGTAAAAGAAATATGAAATTTTCCTAAATTTTATGACAATCCTAAAATTTATGTTACCAGTAAGCTAGGGGGAAAAAGGCTTTTCTAAATTGTCAGTAATAGAAAATAAATTTAAATCAGATATCCTAGGGAAAAAAGGCTGAATTATCTTTCTTTTCACTCTTAAGCAAATGATGCTACCAACTTTGTCACTTGAAGAGGTAATCAAAGACATTGCAGCCAAAAATGTAGAGAGAAAAGTACTGTGGTATGTCAGGTAGATGATTAATGAAACTTAGGTTATTCTTCACTTCATGCTGTTTGTATCATTTATCCTCTTTTAAACTTGTTATTTAAGACTTTTCTCCAAATTTTCAGTTTCATTCCTATTTTTATATTTGTGGTTTTGTATTCTTATTCTTTAAAGGGCTCTAGAAAATTATGTAAGCTTCAGGCCCGCAAAACACAGCCCTGCCTCACAGAATAGCAAATACAGTTGAAGTAGGACAACCCTAGTGGAGTCAGGAGGAAGATGTGAGTGTACACATGTGGGCTTCCGAGACACTCGCCCACTTTGCGCATGCACGCGAGCACACAACTCCGTACACTCAGTGAGCTCCCAGAACATTGACTAGTGTTTTTTGTGGGGATGTTTTGTTTTGTTTATTTGTTTGTTTTGGAGACAGGGTTTCACTGTGTAGCCCAGTCTGGCCTCAAATTTGTGACAATCCTGCTGTCTCCACCTCCCAAGTGCTAGGATCACGAGCTTATGTCCCCATGTGCAGCTGCCCCCAGCACATTGAGCTGGGCCTTCTTCCAAAGGCAGGAGATGGGTAGCTCTTGTAGGAAATTTACCTCCCAGGAGAAGATTGTACTGTCATCGCAGCTGCGCCGAGATACGCACACCTCATGAATTAGCTCTTCACTGAAGTGCTCCACCAGATCGCGTTTCACGGTAGAACAGCTCAGCCCTGTGCTCCGAGCTGCTAGAGCTTTCTTTCCTCACCTCAACATGTGTGAGCAGGCAACCAAGAATTATCACACATCCAAGGGAAGCATTTAGTATAAAATATAAAGATTAAATAGAAAAAAAAAGCAACTTGGAGGGAAAATAAAGGGAGAAGAAACTTTATTTTTAAGCTATCATTAGCTCCTCAGAGAGAGAAAGCATCTGTGAAGTAAAAACAGGACGCCATAAAAAGGAACACTGATTTTTTTACATATTAATAGTTAAGAATTTTGTTTTTATTAGTACATGTTGCAGTACATGACTGCATTCCATGTGGGGAGTTGGTCCATGCACACAGCATCTCCCTTTTTCATCCCCGGCCCTCCCGCCATCTGAAGATGCCCTTTTTATTGGGGAAAGATCTTTCCCCTACTTCCTACTATCCTTTATTGTGCTCTTTATTTGCATCTTGAGTTTTTCGTATAGCAGAAAGCACACAATATTTCAGCTTGTGTGCCTGATGTATTTCACTTACTCTTGTGGTCTCAAGATGCACCCATTTTCTGCGAATGATTCAGGTTTACTGGAAGTTAAGTAGAGCTCTTGGCAATTAAAAATCTGGTAGCGAAATAATGTGAAACACAAACTATGAGAACTTCACCTCCCTGGCAATAGATAAAAAGTGGCCACATGCTTTTCTGTTTGTATAATGCACTAAGTTGGAGCCATCTAATTGGAATTAAAGCCATTAAATTTAAAATCAGCAAACATGAAAAAACATACTTTAGAAATATTAAAAGAATAAATTAAGAAATACTTGGGGCTGGGGAGATAGCTCAGTAGAATAAGTGTTTGCCTGGCAAGTGCAAGGTCCTGAGTTCAATCCCTGGTACCACCAAAAAAAACCCCAGAGAAATTAGAAGGCCATTCAAGAAAAGTAAACTGTCTCATTGCTATTTGTTTCTCAATAAAATTATGAAAAAAAAGAAAAGTCAACATCAAAATTCTTACGTTATCGGCAGTGAGAAACAGAAAACACGGAGGAGAAATCAGTATCAACAAAGTCTTAGGGTCCCAGAACCGAGGATTATAAATTTCCAAGTTGAAACTTAACCTGTGGTACCCAGTACCAATGATGAAAACAACTATAAACTAAATCATAAAGTTATGTAAAACATAATAAGACTCTTTATCAGAAATTAAAATGACCATGAACTTTATAATTATTTCTCCTACCTCAGCCTCCTAAGTGCTAACATTACAATGAAATAGTGCTTTTGAAGTTCTGAAAGAAATGACATCCAGCCCATAATTCCATATTCAGTCAAATTAGCCCAAAGGTAAAAAGTTTTCTCTATACAGTCTGAAATCTCTTTCCTACTAAAATGAAGTGTAGGTCTGACCAAATAGCTCAGTGGATTAAAGCACCTGCAAGCAGGTGCAGGGGCCAGGGGTTCAATCCCTGAGCCTGCTGTGCCGGCCCCAGCCCCAGGGCACACTGAGACTGCAATTGAGACTGAGCGTGGTGGTGCGCACTTGTAATCCCAGCTCTTGAGAGGCTGTAGACAGGCGGATCACTACGAGTCTGATCTAGTCATGAGACCCTGAACACCCTGTAGACCCTTCCCTAAAAGAAATACAAAAATTAATAATAAATAAAATGAAGTGTAAGCCAAGACGGGGATGGGATGGGGGTGTTTGGATAATGGAAGAGAGGTCAAAGGAATCCCAAAGAGGATGTGGTGAGTGAAGGGACAGCCACACCAGGGGAGAAGGCGCCAGTCCCAGAGTGGAACAGGGCAAAGAGCAGGTAAGGATAAATATATTGAGGGCTGGGGATGTAGCTCAGTGATTGAGTATTTGCCTGTGCTACAGTGTCCTGGGTTTGATCCCCAAAACCATGCACAGTGAGAAAAGAGACAACAGATTGAATCAGAAGCAAATAATAAAACATTAAGCAAATGAAAGAAAAGTAAAAAATATAGCAGTGTTAGTCACACATTGCTGTATGACAAATACCCCACTGCTCAGTTGCTCCAAACAACAGTATAAAAACCGTTTCTATTGATCAGGATCGGGAGCAGCCTAGCTGGGACTCGGCTTACTCTTAGGGAGATGTAGAGCTGTGGAAGCTGCAGGCCTTCTGGAGGCTGCACTGACACTGAGCAGCCCTGGGCTTGGACATGTGGGATGGAAAATAATCCACAATGTCCTCGTAACTGTTTACCTATTACTGAGGTCTCAGCGACTTGTGAGATAACAGCCCTGAGAAGATGGTAAGGTGCAAGTTGGAAAGTGTTTTGTTTATCTAAATCACCTTCCAAAGTAAGTAGGTAGTGCTTAAAAGTCTAACCACCAAGCGGGAGCCGTATAAGTATTTTTCTTCAGCAATGCAGTGGTGAATACCAAAAAGAATCCAGCTGAGTTGAAATGGTTGAGATTAAAGGAGCCAAGGGCCTAATGCTTTAATTTAGCAAACCTTGTTGCTGTATTAAACCATGCATATGTGTGATTTTGCTCAAGGTAGAACTTAGATTAATAAAAGGAAGTGACATCGTCCCTAGGGATCTGAAGAGGATTGATTCCAGGAACTCCAGGGAACTGAAGTCTATAGGTATTCAAGTTCCTTATGTAAAATGCCCAGGATTTGCATAAAACCTGTGTACATCCTCCCATTTACCTATAGTAATACCTAATACAATGTGAGTGTTATGTGAATAGTTTTCACAGTTTGTCGCTTAGGGAATGTGATGGAATAAAACTATGTGGGCTTTTTTCTGAATATTTTTGATCAGTGGTTGGTTTAATCTACAGATATGGAAGGTGCAGATAAAGAGGAATGTTGTGCAAGTTGTCAGGGTAGAGGGAGAAGCATTTTGCCACTCTGGTACCAAAGAAATCACAAAAGGTAGGTTCATACTAGTCCAAAGCTTCTCTATACACCAAACACAAACGTACAAAAGTGAAAGGTGAATGGTCAAGACAAAAATCCAGATATGCAAGGTGAAGGGGCTGGTACAGTGTAGATGTTTTAGTCGTTTTAAAGAATAGCAGCTGGGCATGCAGCATGGTGCACACCTGTAATTGTAGCACTCTGAAGACTAAGGCAGGAGGATTGCAGGAGTTTGAGGCAAGCATGGGCTGCATAGTGAATTCAAGACCAGCCTAACCTACATAATGAGGCCCTGCCCCAAACAACCAAAAAAAGTCAATTATTTTGATCTGTCTCTAGAGCACTTTGGAAAATATGTCAAAATATTAGGCATGAGGCATGATCAAAAACTGCCCTTGCATTTTTTTTTATTTTGTTGCAGTAGAAAATACATTGCCATTAATCATGCTCAGAGTCTTCTCGCTCACTTAGAACACATTTGCCACTTTCTGAAGCAGTTCTAGAAGACCTCTTCCATGACTGTTTTCTTTTTTTTTTTTTTTTTTTTTTTTTTTTTTTTTTTTTTTTTTGGCAGAACGGGGGATTGAACTCAGGCCCTTGCCCTTGCCAGGCAAGCGCTTATTCTACTGAGCCATCTCCCCAGCCCCCTTATTTTTTTTATTTCCATGACTGGTTTCAGTTTTGCTGTTGTAGAAGTCTTGTTGTCCAGAACTGATTCTGAATTTTTACCTTTCCTACTTATTTTGACTTTGAGGGCAGCCAGAAGATGGATGAGGACACCATAATGTTTTAACAGGCCTCTTTTCTGTTAGATGCACTTGGTGATAGCATTCACTGTATTTTTTATTATACCCTGTAAAGACAGAATTGGTGATCAGCCAGGGATCTAGTACAGCAGCATGGTGCCTGCTTGACCACCAGTTCTGATTTCAAGAACTTGTGCCCTGTGACACACCCTTGGTGCACAAAGATTAGCTGTATGATTTGGCGATTCATCTTTTTGTTTAGAAGAAAAAGTTGAAATGACAGTAATTTAAATTATAAAAATAGAACTAGGCACATTTTCATATATACCTGTATTACTAGTATTATGTCTGTACTCATAAGACTCAAGATCCTAGCTGGGCAAGGCAGCACGTGCTAGAAGGCTCAGGTACTCGGGAGGCTGAGGCAGAAGGATCAAAGATAGAAGTGTGTCCACATTGGTGGTCTTACTGCTCATTTTTTCTTGGAGAGGTTTTAAATATGTTTTGTCTTTTATGGTTTCCCATTCCTTCCCAAGTTTTTAACACTAATCAGGGACTATTTTTGTATTGAAGAAAAAGACATGTTTTTTGTTTGTTTATTTGAAAAAATATGAGAAGTGAAAAGAAACCAGTAATCATATTCTCACCAACTAGAATTAACCACTGCTAGCATTTGACCTGTTTGCCTCAGTTATTTTTCTTTCTGCAGATTTTAAAAATACAGTTAGAACCTCCAAAACATTAATCCTACATGCAGTAACTCGTGTGATGACTTTGGTCATTTGTGCTGGAAACACATATCAATAAATTTTGTTTGTTTTGAGACAGAGTCTCACTGTGTGGCTCAGCCTGTTATTGAACACACTATGTACCTGAGGTCTTGAACTCACAGTGATCTTCCTGCCTTAGCCTCCCTAGCGCTGGCATTATGAGTGAGCGCCACCATGCTCAGTATAAAAATTTGTTAAAGGAAAAAAATTAATGTTGGTCAGCTTGTACATAATGAGATCATGACTGATTTTTTTTCTTTTCCTTCTACCCTTTTCTGTATTTAAGTTTTCTCAGATGAGCATATTTTACTTTTTCAAGGGATAAACTGTAAAAGATGGGATATTTTTAAATGCCAGATAAGTATTAGAAGAAGGTAAGCAAGGCTTTGTCAAGTTGAGCACATCTTGGAGTAAACCAAGACATCCATGTCTCCATTTTCCTGGACAGTTGTCCCCCTGACAAGCACTCTAAAATGTCCCAGTTGGGGAGAAGAAATTGTAAGGAGTCTAAATTGGGGGATTAGCAGATAGCTGGCTGGCTGGCCCCAGGAAGCTGTGTTGAATAAAGGGGAAAGAAGACTGAACGGAAAGTTGAGACCCTTTAGCAGTGCATTGAAAGTGAGTGTAAGCTCCTCCACCAGGTCTAGGGCTGGACACAAGTGGAGCATTTTGTAGTGAAGTGCTGAACAACACATAGTAACATGGGTATGTGAGCAGGACTCAGAAGTTAGCTGAAAAGGCCAGAGGCATAACAGTTATAAGTGGCCAGAACCATAACAGTTGTAATATCAAAATAAAGTAGCATCAGTTTATATCCCCAAGTATAAAATACATACCCTAGAGTCCATAATGATATAAATGACTAAGGCTTAACTACATTGTGGTTTTCTCTCCAAAAGTACAGTAGGGAGAAAGGGCAGGGAGTAGCTTTTTAGTGGAGAGGCCTGGTAGACAACCATGATCTGGTGGTCAAGGACCCTTCCACATAGCTCATGGCCACAATGTGTGTTCTTGCCGCAACATGGTGAGTCTCCCGGGCTTTGTGCTCTTCCTGCCAAAGCCCATACCCTCAAAAAGTGAGAACAGAATAGTCCCGGGGGACAGGGTCTACAAAATGTCTGCTCAGCACTCCTTAGGACTATCAGCATCACTGAACAAGCAAAGTCTGAGAACCTTCACAACCAAGAGGCCCCTAAGGGGACTTCTAGACTAACTATAACACAATGACCTGGTGGGATCCCAGCACTGAAAAAGAACTTTTGGGGAAAGCTAAGCAAATCTGAATGTAGATCTGACATTGGTATTGATTTATAATGAGTAATGCACTATACTGATTTAAAATGTTAATGAGAAGGAAAAATGTAGGAGTCATGGGAATTGTACTTCCTCACAATTTCTCTATAGACTAAAGCTTAATGAAAAGTTTATGAATTTGGGAGTGATGACACACCTGTAATCCCAGCACTCTGAGAGACTACAGCAGGAGGATTGAAGTTCAAGCCCAACCTGGGGTGACTTAGTGAGACACTGTCTCAAAAAATAAAGGCTGGGGATATAACTCAATGTGAAGGCCCTGGGTTCAATATGAAAGAGGGAGCAAGGGAATTTTTTTTAGACCGATATAATAGCAAACCGTTGCACAACTTTTGAGCTGGTGAGTTGGAAAATCAGAATAGTATAGTCAAATTATAGCTGATGGTCAGTAGCTGTAGTGGAAATACAGAGATTCAGTTCAATCTGCATAGCACACATAGCCTCTCTTTGTGCCAGACTATTCCTGTTCTTCACCATGATTTCTTTCATTTTGTCTCTTAGAAAACTGAGCCTCTTTTGCTCTTGTAGTACTTAAGAGTAGACCTCTTTATCAAACATATATTAAAAAGTCTATGTGTGAAAGAGAAACTTATTGTAATCCAGCATGGGCGATGTAAAAGTGTACCTTGACTTAGTAAATTGTAGTATGTGTCTTCGATGCTTGTTGACCTGTCTGTCTGTTAGTCCATATAATTAGCTTTATAAGGACTTATAAATAAATAAATCTGATTCTGGGAAAACAAAAACAATGGAGGGGAGGGAAAGAAACAAGATGTGTTATTTATGCATACTGATTCCCCACAATGAATGTAGTCATCATGTGCTGCAAACTTGTACTAATAAAAATGTTAAATACATAAAAGTCCATGTAGGAAAAGCATTGACCCTTGAATGGCAGAGAGGAAATGTCCAGAAGTCAGAGGCCCTGGTGCCTTATTCCTGGTTCTTACAACCCTGGGCGAGTCGTTCAACTGCTCCCCCTCCGCTTCTCTCTGAAATGAGAGGGTTGAACTGGAAAAAATTTTTCTATGGTGACTTGCAGTTCTAAAAATATTATGATTCTAAATTAAGAATTAGGAGCTGCAGCACTTGAAGTAATGGCAACCTAAGTTCGACTGTTGATTCCTGGTATGTGTAGTAGCAGACTCCAAGGCAGGGTCATGATGCAGACCACTCAGGTTCTTAAGCATCTGTGGCCCACTCCCCACATTCTTGGCATGAGATTCCACTCAGAAAAACAGAAGGCACCTTCTGTTATACTCCTTTGTTTCATAGTTGAAGAAGCTGGGCTCCAGAGAGATGCAATTAGTTCACATCACAAAACTACTAAGACAGATCAGGTTTTCTGCTTCCTGGTGAGAGGTTTGTACACTGCAGCTTGCTCTCTGCCGAACTGGAGCACTCTGCAGCAGTGCAGCCAGGACCTCACTTGCACCATCTCCTGCTGGTCCTTGGGGGCCCTTGGCTCACCAGCTATCAGCTCCAGTCCCTGATTATGAGGAGAGGAATTGGGGAATTGAGGAAAGCTCTCACCTCTCCCTTAGCCCTTCCTCTTTGGTCAGAGAAGGGAAAGTAGGAATTTAATTTTTTCCTCCTCTTTCAGTTCTGTAGCTTACCTTTCCTCCCATGGTAATTACATAACCCAAGACATTTTGTTTACAGAAGCCACGTGAATCAGTCAGCTCCCAAAGGGTTAATGCTCCCAAATTATGGGACTGGGTTAACAATAAACAGGATGTCCTCCAGAAATTAAATTTAAACCACTGTGACTCAGGCTGGCCCATCCCCTCAACCAGCTTGTTGTCTGGGGTTATTATCGGTAGTTAATTATACTGTTGGTTTTAGCAGTGATGTTGGTCAGTTGGGTCCGAGTGGAAGCAGGCTGGAGGAGAAGGGTGTGAAGAGAAGGTTGGGAGGGGGCTCCACTTCCTGGGGGGCTGGGCAGTGGAGAAGGGAGCACTACTACTACTATTTGTGTAACTTCTGGATGCAGTATGTTGGCTTTCTAGCCTGGCCTTAGTTCTCTCAGGATGGTAGAAACAGATTTTCAGTGCCTGGCGAAAGTGCCTACATTACCTGATTTACTCCATTTACTTTCCGGAGGAAGAAAGTGAATTTCTGTGCAGCAGTTAGTGGCCAAGGGCAGCCTGCTCTGGGAAGTGGAGGCTGGGCTGGTGCTGAACTCACCTCTCCCTGGCCTCCTCAGACACCCTGCAGATCCATTGTGTCCCCCTGCAGAGAGGCAGGAAAGCACCTGGTGTGGATAATGTGTGATTTCGGTTGAAGATTTTAAAGGAATGATGTCTCAGAATGGTAGCTATTCAGGAAGCCTGAAATTTCTCCCTTGCAGCTCCACACAAGGCTTATGGTGGTGGTGGGGGGGGTCTCTTTCCCACTCCCTACTTGTTCAGTGAACCACAGAGCATTCATGGCAAGCTGCTCTGGGGCAAGAGGTGGGACCTAAGAGCTGCATGGGACACTAATGATGGGAATGTGCCCATGGTCATTTGCCCTCCAGGACTTGGGTACAAGAGCCAAGTAGCCAGCCCTTCCAGTCCCCATCTCCTCAGATGTGCAGGCCCCCACTGCATTTCTTCTTTGGGTCCCCTCCTTCCCCTTTCCTCACAGTATCCCTCTTGGTCTCTCATAGGATTCCTTTCAAGATTGGGCAGCCCAAGAAACAGATTGTTCCCAAAACAGTGAGTAACCCGATTCTTTCACTCTGAGACTCACTTCTGCCTCACATGGCATCTGTATAGAACCAGAGCTTTGACTCAGCACTCTTAGGGCTGGGAAAACAGCAACCTGGGCCTTGTTCCCAGGCATGTAGATCTAAAACCTCTCAAAGATGGGGCTTGTGGGGGCCTCCTGGTCTGGGGTGTTTCAGGCTCTTGTCCATCTTTGGGTAGAAGAGGTGGTTTACAAGGTTCTGCATCTGAGCAGTCCTTTTCCTAAGAGGACTCCCAGACTATGGACCCTGACTAGACACTTGGCCCATAGCTTCACTTCTGCTCATCTGAGCTACATGAAAGCCCAGGCATTTTCCTCTGGAGACCCAGGTCCCTTCATCTGTACCATCAAAAGCGTTCTCTTCCATGGTACAGCCTGCTCAGAATGCTAGTTTCTATCCGCCTTGGAGCTCTAGAATTTAGTCCCCGCCTAGCTTCCAAATGGAAGAGGGAGAAACCATGGAACCTAGGTTAGAATGTAAACCCTCAGAACTCTTGTGGCCCAACCTCCTGATTTTTTCCTCAGAGTAAAGTAAGGCCCATAGAGTGGTTGAGACTTTAAGGTTTGAAATCCCTCTATTGACAGAGCTGGAATGAGGACTCGGGTCTGAGCACTCTCTCCCTTCCTTCAGGCTACCTGTCTATGAAGATCTCCAGGATTTGGGTGTTCTTGGATGGATCTGAATGTGATCCTTGTTCTTTTTTTTTTTTTTTTTTTCAGAACCAGGGATTGAACTCAAGCTCTTGCACTTGCCAGGCAAGCGCTTATTCTACTGAGCCATCTCCCTGGCCCCAGTCCTGATCATTGCTCTTAACATGAGCACCTTCTCTTGTGATGACTCCAGGAAGCTGAGGCCTTGTCTTTACCATCCAGGCCCTCACAGTCTACTTCTCGCTCCCCAGTTCAGCTTCCAAAACTCCAGGGAAGACACTGCTTTGGCGTGGCAGAAAGGTTGCATACTCCTGCCCAGTGCCTCCATTTTTGGGAAATCCAAAGTGAGGTTTCTTAAAAGGAACTGGGCATGAGTTAAAAGAGTCCTTCCTCCCCTGCTTCATGCAAAGGCACGTCGCCTCCAGCAGGGCTGACCATCTGTGGAAGCTCTCGGCTGCAGCCCAGAGAATCTGGGCGTGCAAATGCCGGGCCCCAGTGGTGGCAGGAAGTGAGAAGGTGTGGCTTTGAGCCTCTAGAGTTTATGGCAGATCCCAAAGAGAAGTGGTTTTCAGAAGCTTCTTTTGCCCATCATTTGCTACCAAGAGCAGACAGATGAAAAACCCTTCCAGCCCCCAGTCTTCATCAAAATGACCTTTGTCATGTACAGAAAGTCTGCTATTCCTTAGCTTCTCTGAACCTTAGTTTTCTCATGTGTAAAATGGTGCTCATTGTACCCGTGTTGTGGATATTGCATGAGTCTCACATCAGGTGACGCTTAGTAGGTGCTTAGCCCCATGTCTGACCTGCAGGAAACCCTTTGTGGTGCCCACTACATCACAGGAAACCAGTTGAAGGATGAGTCTCACATCAGGTGATGCTTAGTAGGTGCTTAGCCCAGTGTCTGACCTGCAGGAAGCCCTTTGTGGTGCCTGCTACATCACAGGAGACCAGTTGAAGGAGCACTCGGCCCATCCACACAGCTCCATTCCCACAGCAGTAGGCCTTTGAGCTCCCTCAGAGAGCTAAAGCCAAGTCACAGCCTGAGTTAGAGCCGTGTGCTTACTCGGCCCCTTTGCCTCTACTCCCCAGGGCACTGAGGTCGGTGGAGCAAGACCCTGCCTCTTGGACCGCATGTTCCCCCGCCCCTGTGGCCCGCAGAGCAGGCCCAGGCTGCACAGTTGTCGGCATCTCTGGCAGCCGCGGTGGCTGGTGCTGACGCACTCTGATGTTCTTGCCCAGGTGCTCAGGGAGGGTAGCCTGTGTGACTGCCCGGGTTACTGGAAGTCATGGTGCCCCTGTCATGGGAAGAAATGCTCATGTTATCTTCAGGGAGTTTCAGGAGGCTTTTGGCTCAAGGCACCCAGCTGTCAGCCACAAAGGAAGCATTGTGTCTTTGCTCTCCCTGCTCTCCTGTGCCCAGGTTATTACGGTACCCTCGCCATTGTGAAGGCTTTGGCAGGAGGGAATGGCATGTTCTCCGCAGGCGCTGACCGTGAGCACTGAGGCAGGAGCACACCCCGCCTCCTCGTCCTAGCCTTCCTCAGAGATCCCAGTGGCTCCCTAAGGTGGCCAGACTCCGCCCGCCTGCCTGCCTGCCTGCCTAAGCCATGAGAGTCAGTAACTCTAAAACTTTGCTTGCTGTGACCCTCCATGGAGAGGCCTGCGGGTCTGGTGTACAAAGGAAGGCACAGCCAATGTTCTTCACTGGGTGGGCACCCTTAGAAGTCCCTAGTGACCACACTAACCCCAGAGTGACTACACTAAGCCTCTGCAGGGAGAAAAGTTTCACGTGCCAACCAGAGGAACCCTCTGCTGCTCCGATCCCTTAGGCAGACTAAGAGGATGAAATAAAACTAGGCATTTCTTGGCCAGAGTCAAGCTCCTCAGAGCCCCAGCGCCAGCTGAGGCCCTGTGCCTGTACACTCACTCGCAGTTGCCTCCTGGGCAGTATCCTTGTAGAGGGGCTCAGAATACACCCTCTGCCTGAGCTGTGGTAGGATGCACCTTTGCCCTGGCATTAGCGCTCTGGCCCTGCCTGTGGCCTCCTTTTGCACTTCACTGTGAGTTTAAATTTGGGGACACTCAACCTAGTCATTCACTGAACAGTGCCCTTTCACGCTGTGACCTTCCCTTGCACACTGAGCCCAGAGAATGCAAGGAGTGGCCGAGGGTGGCGTCTATAGCTTGGTCCTCCCAGGGCTACCTGGCTTGCCTGGCGCAGGCCAGCCTGGCTCCCTGACGGTCTGTTCGCATATGTTTGCACTTGCGTTGTTGACTGGGCTCCAACTGCCTTTTTGGCAAAGGCATCAAGCATTCAAAGATGTTCAGATGTCTTCCACTTGGCTCCTTCCCCTCAGAAGCCATACCTTGGAATGTGACTTCAGTGTGTCCTTTTATTCCCTTCCCCATATTCTGAGGGGCTGGAATTCCATTGCTGTCTCCAGTGGCTCTTTTGCCTTTGCAGAGAGATGGGACCAGTAAGCTCCTGGAAGTGGGGCAACAAAATGCTGTGAGGTAGCAGCAGCTTGAGCAGCCTCGAGTGGAGGATCGGCCACCCACCCTGCCGAAGCCCACTGCCTGCTTTCAGCATGAGCCCTCTTGTTCCTCATTGCCCAGGCACCCCCAAGTTGGAACCCTGAGTCCTGCACTGTGCAAGTCCAAGCAGTCCCTGTGAAGGAGACCAGGTGTTCTCTGGCATCCCACCCAGGAGCACGCTAAGCACATTGCACAAGAGGTGACATGAGCCAGAGGGTGCAGCACCTCGGCGGGCACTCTGGGCCTCAGAGAGAGTTTGACTCTGGCCAAGATACACTTAGCTTTTATTTCATCCTTTCATAAATAAAGACCTTCATAGGTGAAGACACTGCCCAGCAGCCACCTTCCTGAGGGAGAAGAGCACTTTAGTCTTGTCCTGGGGCACGCACAGGGCTTTGTGCTTAGCAAACCAGGCCAGCGACCGCCTGACTGTGTGTTCCACGTATATTGCCCAGTGAGGTCTGAAAGCAAACCTCTGAGGCTAATGGTATCGTGGGGAATGACTAAGGGAAATGAACCCATTTTACCAGAGAAGGAAGTCTGAGAAATTTTTCAGATTCCACAGCTACTATCAGAATTTATTTGTCCTCTGTCTCTGCCCATTCAGAGGAATCCTTTGAAAACTGCCCTCTCCATGCCCCACTGGAGAGAGCTGTGCTAGACTAACACCCAAGAGAACAGCAGGCTTGGAAGGGCCCAGGCGAGGCTTCTGTGCTCCAAAATGTATCTCCCACCTCTAGTCACATATATGACCTTTCAGGTCTGCCCCTTGCCCACCCAGGCAGGGAGGAAACTGAGGCTGAGACGGCAGGGGACCTGCTGGAGTCCCCCACTGTTACACAGAGAGCCAACCCTAAAGCCCAGGCCACCAGCTCCTCTGTGCCCTGCTGCCTCCTAGGCTGGGTTTCAGGACCACTCAGCTCCCTGAGTCCCACCAGAGTTGAGATGAGGAGAGGGCACCTAGCTTGGTACCTGACTCCATGCAGTGGCAGAACTGAGCCACAATCCGCTGTGACTTGCCCAGCTGGCCCTTCCAGGAGGGGAGAACTCCCCAAATCAAACACTTCATTAATTTGGGAACACAGGGATACTGTG
This sequence comes from Octodon degus, assembly GCF_000260255.1. Taxonomy (NCBI): domain Eukaryota; kingdom Metazoa; phylum Chordata; class Mammalia; order Rodentia; family Octodontidae; genus Octodon; species Octodon degus. The sequence continues at coordinate 8,979,468 of NW_004524612.1, read as the reverse complement.
TCCTTAACGATCTGCCGCAGGCTCCCTGCAGGCTGCAGGGAGGGCGTGGAGAGATTTTTTCCACCCTGTTGTCATTTCTCTGTTGATTGAGTTATCTCTCTCGTTACAGGTGGAGAGAGACTTTGAAAGAGAGTATGGAAAACTCCAGCAGTGAGTGTCAAACCCTGGGGAGGAGGGAGAAACAGGGAGTCCACACAAGCCCCCGTGCCTGCCATTTCTCGAGCCTGCACGGCCTGGCTGAGAGCTGCTCAGCTGCTGGTAGCACAGCACTGGGAGCCCAGGGAGCTCGGATCGCCAGACTGCGCATTCTGCCACATACACAGCTGTAGGAAGGAGGTCAACTTCAAGCACTTGCCCTCTGGCAAGCCATGGGAAGCATCCGCAGAGAGAGGGTCACCCCCTTCCCTCCTGGGTGGGGAGTGGGTAGGCAGCCTGCGTAGCAGCCAGCACTCACCCTATAGGGCCCCCAGGGAGAAGGGCTAAGTGCAGTAGGGCTGGTGCTCAGGTTGCCTGTGCTTTGCAGGCTAGAAGAACAGACTAAGCGGCTGCAGAAGGACATGAAGAAGAGCGCAGATGCCGACCTAGGTAGGTAGCCGTGCCCTGTGCCTGATATAATGGGTGGGGTCAAGGTGCCCTGAGAACTCAGCACACTCTAAGCTGTATCCCTGAGAAGTAGCCCAGGGTACCATCACTGGTCAGATCACCGCTTCCCCAGAGTGCCTGCTGCCCTGCTCTGGCAATAGGCGTGGGCCCAAACTTGTTGAAATCCAGGTCAGGATAGTACCATGACCAGCAGAAGCTTAAGTTGCAAGATCATCCACCTGCTCCTCAGCATCTGGGCCACAGCCTGGCTAGCTAGAGAGAAAAGGTAGAGATTCCTCCTTACAGAAACAAAGTCCTGGCTTTCCAATAATGGCAGGAACTGAACTTCTGTGCTCCTAAGCAAGCTCTTGGGCCAGCGTGTAAGGCCAGGAGTCCCACACGATGATTGTATGCTCTCAAAGGGCACTACGGGGCCTGGTGAGTAGCACCAGCAGGTACTGGGAAACAACCAGGGCCCTCAAGTCTTATTTGCAACAAGGAGAAAGTAGGCCCAGGAGGCCAGAGACGAAGGTGGCCCTGAACCCAGGGTGCGTCAAGAGGCCATAGCCAGGGGAGACTGGGCAGCTGGGCCATGAGGGGCTGTTCCTTGCTATCCCCGTCCCCGGTCACAGCACTGGCCCACAGCCATTCCCTAACCCTGACATTGTACCTGTGGACCTCACTAAACTCACAGTGCCTCAGTTCCCTAATCCAGGTGCTGCTGTTCCCCACCTCTCTGGCTGGCCGAGGTGGCTTGCGGGTTAACTCAGTTGTTTAAGTGAGACCACAGTTTGATCCCCAGCTCCCCATGCCTTTCCAGACCTGCCCTTAAGGCAGCCTGAGCCAGCCAAAAAAAAAAAAAAAAAAATCCTTCTCTCTGGCTGGCCAAGACCGTGATGTTGTAGGCTAATAAACAGCCCTGACAGTGGGTAATGACATTTCCCACTGTTGATGGCAGCAGTAACAGGCCCCCTGGCTGGGTGAACCTCAGGGGCTCCCTTGCAGAGCAGGGTGGTGGAGGAGGTACACCTCCTCTTGCATGCTGCTTCAGAGCATCCAGGAGGCTGGGGTTTGGCCAGGGTGCCACCTCTGCCCACTGGACAAGTGCAGATTGAGAAGTGCTGTCCGGCAGGTTGATCCCCAGCTGAATCTCGAGACGGGATCCAACAGTGATACTAGACAGGAGTTGCCCTTCGAAGAGAAAGACATGAGAGTCAGCATAGACTGTGTCACAATGTGAGTTATATGGCGAGTGCTGTGAGGAAGAGCAAGGGCAAGGAGCGCAACTGCTGAGGGAACAAGGAATGATGGAAACTGTCCTGATCCCCGGGGCAGCCCTGAGCATGAACCGGACCTCGCTTTGGGCCCTTTGCTTCTCTGGTTTGGCCATGCTGAGCCAAGGGTCAGTTTTGGGAGTTTGTCTGTTTGTACATTTTAGCACCACATTGGGTCTGTGTTATTTCGGTAGCACTTGTCCCATTGCCTTCTGCAGCAGACCCCTGCCTCCTCCCGCCCCCTCCTCAGACAGTTGCACTGACTGCATGAATAGGGGAGAAGGTTTTTTTTGTTTGTTTCATAGTGAGTCACTCTGGAACCAAGTAAGAGTGTCAGAGACCCTGAGGAAGGGGCTGTGGTTGTGGGATGCATGGCTTTGGGCAGAGCAGTAGGGTCAGGTGGCAGCTCCTGGGGCCTCAGTGGCCCAGGTGAGGAGTGAGCGAGGTGGAGAGCAGTCCTGGGGAGCAGCCTGTGAGCGAGCGTCCTGTGGCAGTGTCATGGGTGGCTCAGAGCGTGGGGCCTGCCCCAGCTCCAGTTCATCCAGTGTGGTGAGGCTTGGCAGTGTGTGTCTGCTGCATTCCAAGGTGATGCTGAGGCAGTGGGGCCAGGGGCATAAAGAGCCACTGACTGTGACATTTGCTGGTAATCATGATTATGCCTCTCCTGGCCTTGGACTGTCCTGAGTTCCCAGTCAGGATGTAAAATCCCGAGGCTTTGTCTAAAGATCAGAAAAGTGTGTATGACTTTCAGAGTGATCAGGCTTTGGGAGGCCCAAGACCTTTGTTTTGTCTGAGTTTTTCAGAGCTCACCAGTGTAGCCATGCACACCTGTAATGCCAGCACTCAGAAGGTTAAGGTAAAAAGATCACCTCAAGTTCAAGGCAAGCCTGGGCTACAAAGTGAGTTCAAGGCCAGCTCTGAGATATGTAATGAGACCCTGTCTCCAAAACAAACCTCACCAGCCTTCCAGACTGTGCAGGGCCATCCATGCCCTGCCCAGGCCCTACAGAGGCAGAAAAGCATTTGAGCTGGGGCAGGAACTGGGTGTCCCAGACACGAGCTCTATGCTGTGCCCCTGCGGGATACCAGGCCCACTCTGCCCACTGCCAGTGGCCCAGGAGACACTGTGCACTACTTCAGGGCCCTTAGCCACGCCAGCAGCCTGAAGATGTGAGAGTGCTAGGAAAGCAGAGGAAACCTGGAAGAAAAGTCTTCCCCAATTTTTAGGAATTGCCCTCCTCAGCTATGGAAAAAGAAAAAAAAAAAAAGCAGTAGAAGACATCGTTTAAAAATGTTTCCAAATTTATCCAAGGTTTTATTATCTCTCAATTATGCCATATGTGATTATTTCATAATCAAATCAAATTGTGCCTAGTGTTTGTTCCTGACCCTACGAAGTCACTCCGCAGAATCCCTTCCTCTGTTGCATCAGTGTCTCTGGGGAGCGTGCATTTCTAGTCTTCTCCCGCGCATGGCCCTTTTGCAGCCCTCTCACCAGGGTTTTGCTTCTCCTGACCCAGTGGGCAGGCAGGGGCAGGGCCGGGCCCTGGATTGATTCCTACTACCGCCATAAAATCCAACAACAATAACAACAAACAAACAAACCACAAACGAGAGCATAAATTTAGTGACATAGCAGTAAAAAAAGTCAGCATTTGAAATCTTCCTCTTGGCCAGACATGATGACGCATACGTATAATAACAGCTACTTGGGATGCTGAGACCGGGGATCCCAAGTTCAAAGCCAGCCTGGGCAGCCTAGCAGAGCTTGTCTCAAAATTAAAATTTAAAAATGATTTAAGGATGTAGCTCGTTGCTCCCTACATTCAATCCCCAGTATTAAAAAAACAAAACACTTGTATTTTCAACCTACAGAGTAAGAGAAAATCTTTGCCAGCTATTCATCTGATAGAGGATTAATATCTAGAGTGCATAAAGAACTCCAAAACCATAAGACAAAAAAAGTTTATCTACTCAGTAAATGAACAAATGAGCTGAATAGACAAATGGCCAATAAATGTGTGAAATAATGTTCGTCTTCTTTAGTCAGCAAGAAATGCACAGCAAAACTACACTAAGATTCCACGCCACCCCAGTCAGGATGGCTGTTAGCAAGAAAACAAAAACAGTAAATGCTAGTGCAGGTGCAGAGGAGAGGAACATTCACACACTGACGGCAGGAGTGTAGCTTAGTGCCACCACTGTGGAAAACCATGTGGAAATTCCTCAGAAAGCTTAAAATAGGACTGGCTCTACCTATTCTGGGTCTGTTCCAGAAAGAATCAAAGTCATCATACAAAAGCTACCTGGACACCACGACCCTGACCACAACAGCCAAGTTACAGATTCAACCTAGGCACCTGTGACACAGATGGATAAAGAAAATATGGTGTATATACACAGCCATAAGGAGGAGCAGTACAACCTTTGCGTGAAGGGAGCCTTTCACATGAAGTAAAATAAGCCAGTCTCAGAGTGACGCTTATGGCATGCTTTTTCTCAAATGGCTTTGGGGGAGGGATGGCAGGAAGAAGGGGGAACCTGTTGGGAAAGGGAGTGGAATGGGGAGGTGGGGAGGGGAATGAGAAGAGGGGATTAGGGAAGGTGGACACCATCAATGCACATTATATGGAAATGTCACA
>NW_004524612.1:8953359-8974870 GCF_000260255.1 Octodon degus | reverse complement strand
AGAGAGAGAGAGAGAGAGAGAGAGAGAGAGAGAGAGAGAGAGAGAAAGAACCTTTCTGAGAGAGGGGCAGGAGAGGGGCCCCAAGCAGGTTGTTCCCTGTTCCCAGAATTATATTTTTAAATAAGGGCAAAACCTGCCCTAAGACTCAGCCAGAAGCACCCCAGAACTGGTACAGATAGTCTTCTACCCCCAGACCCTCCCCCCGCCCCCTGCACACCTCTAGAATTCTGTTTGCAAATGATTCAGACCTAAAAACAAGTATGGGACCAAGCACCTCAGCTGTGACAGGTCTCCCTCCTGCCCTGTCATTGCTCCATTACTGCCAGTCTTCCTGGTAGCTCATGAGGCCTGAAGAGTTTACTCTGCAAAGCGCATTCTCCCCTCCTGCACACTGGGGTGCTGTCACCCTGTATGTAGGAGGCCTAGACTGAGCTCACACTAGCACCACCTTGTAGACACTTTTAAAATGCATATTCTCAGCCATGTATGGTGGCCTTGCCTATAATCCCAGCACTCAGGAGGCTTAGGCTGGAGGATTGCTGGGAGTTCAGGGTCAGCCTGGGCTAAATAGTAAGTTCAGGACCATCCTGAACTACATAGCGAGACACTGTCTTAAAAAAATGCATGTTCTCAGGTTGTGTATTTATTGAATCGTATCTTTGGAGTCAGAGACTAAGTCATTGCCATCTGTAAAGCTGCTTCAAAGAAGTCCTTGGCTTGGTGCTGTGATCAGGAATGTACCTCCAGCCCTAAGGGTAGCGCCATGTGGTCATGTGGAGCTGTGCTAGCCATGGTAGACATGAGGCATTGTGGGGTACAGGTTCTGGACTTCGGGGTGGCTGGAGGGCTGAGACCTTGCGCCTGTCTTTTAGGCCCACCACAGTTTGCTTCTTACAGCCATGTCAAAATCTGCAGTGAAGATTTCCCTGGACCTACTGTCCAATCCCCTCTGTGAGCAGGACCAGGACTTTCTGAACATGGTGACAGCCTTGGACACAGCTATGAAGCGGATGGATGCCTTCAATCAGGAAAAGGTGATCAGGTCTTTGCCTGTGGCAGCCAGGCACCGCCTCTGTCCCTCTGGGCCTCTTTTGTCACCACTCCCCCCGCCCCCTGCCCACTACCCAACCACCCTAGCCTGGGCTTTGGGCTCCTCTCATGGCTCCTGTGAGGCTGGACTGTTCAGAAAGCTGCCCTGCACCCCCAGCCTCCAAGGTGCAGAGGACAAGGCAACCTGACCCTAGGCCTCTGTGCACCCTACCTGTGCCACCCCAGTCTTGGGTCTCTAGTAGGTCTGTCCTCTGGGAAGCCCAAGCCTCTCCTTTTAGGAAGAAACTGGCTCCCCATTTTGATGTCACTGTTTTTTGTTTGTTTTTTTCTTTTGATAGGTGAACCAGATCCAGAAGACGGTGATTGATCCCTTGAAAAAGTAAGGTCACCTGGGGACATAGGCCGCAGGGCACTGATGGGAAAGGCAACTGAGCCTTAGGGACGCAGGAGCCTACTTAGCAGCCTGTCCCCTAGTCCCATGGGGTCTCTAGCTGCACACTCTGTGGCCCCAGGGCAAGATTCTTGTTGCCTGAGAGCATGGCTGCTGCCCATTCTCAAGGCCTTGCACACCCTCCCACAGAGCCAGATGCTGCGCTGGTGGCCGCTGCATGGGTCCCAGCCCGGCTGAGTTTAGCTAGCAGAGTCCTCAGCAGACGGACGTGGGCAAGGCCTTTCATCTCAGCCGGCCTGGGAGCACAGCTGCCTGCAGTGCTCAGCTTTGGAAGTGTGGGGGTGGGAAGGGCGCAGCAACAGCAGCATCCTGCCTGGGAGGGTCCCCTCACTCATGACCCATGAGTGCCAGGAATTCTTCTGTAAGGCTCATCTTCGGAGCAGCAGGCCCTGGTTAGCAGTCAGACTGGCCTCTTCCCCAAGTCCCCAGGGTGGGGAAGCTGAGGCCTTGAAGCTCCTGAATCCTTCCTCCAGCCTTTCCCCTGGGTGCTGACCTCAGGAGGCTCCCGCTGCAGCCTGGCAGCTGCACTTTATTACCTCTTCTGTGGTGGTCCCTGGCAGTTGCCTTGCCAGGCCCTGGGGAATGAGGCTCTGCTTAATTACCATTAGGCCCGGATCAGGGCCTGGAGGAAGATGAAAAGAGCAGTTTTTGATCCTCCAGCCCTCAGTGTTGGGGAATGTTGAGCTGTTCCTTCCCTGTTCGGCTCCAAAAGGAGGTTTGGGGAGAAGCCCTCCTGACCTCCAGAGTGCTCCTTCCCAAGCCAGGCCTGCAGTGCGAAGCTGGGAGGCCACGCCTGGTGCAGGAAGACATCTCTCCTGCCACCTCCTCCCTGCCACTCCTCCCTCCCTGAGTGGGCTCCCCCAGCCCCTGGGCCCCAGTCACAGCCCAGCTCTGTGTCACCGGGCCACATGGGGAGCTTGGTATAGAATGAACTTCCTGCTGCTGGCCTCCAGGACCGAGGCTCAGAGCTGGGTAGAAGCAAAGAAGCACAGACAGAGCAGGCCCTGCCCACAGAGCAGCCTGTGTGCTGGGGCCTTGGGTCCCCAAGGCAGCACCCAGGGCTGGCAGGGACACTAGGACACCAACTCAGAAAACTGGGGGGTTGGCTGCTGTCTTGATTTCACAACCGGCGAGGAGGCCTTGAAATCAGATCCCTGGCTTCTGCAGGCACATGGAGAGAAACCCCGGCTGCTTCCCACCAGCTTACAGCCCACCACCTGCCAGGAAGGTGGAGGCGTGGCAGAGGGGGCGGCTGCCATCTCCGCAGCGGATCTGCTGACCCCTGCATGAGCCCTTGACCACCCTGGCTGGCTCCTGCCGCATCCCGCAGCCAACATCAATCTCCCCTGACCACATAAACCGCCACTGCCTGCTACCTCCCTACTCTGTGCCCTGTGCCAGGAGAGGCGCTCCCAGGGACCCCAGCACCGGAAACAGGAAACTGCAGCTTTCCTGTCCTCTGATGAAGATCGTGGCCACATGGTCACCCTGCCACCCCCAGCCTTCCCCCCAGGGGGCTTGGACTCTAATCCCCCAGCCCCTGGGTCCGTTCACACACTGCGGATGGATGGACAGGGATGCTTTCAATTTCCCTTTCCTGGTGGGTGGAAGATCCCGGCTGCGGGGGCTCAGATGAGGAATGGCAGGCATTCCCCACCAGGCCGGCTGCTTCCAGCCCACCTCCCAGCCGGCCTCATTCCCTCCCTGCTCCCTCCACCCCACGCTTTGCCGCCCCAGGGAAGCCAGGCTGATGCTGAACCAGAGTAGAGCGAGAAGCAAGCACCCTCTGGTGAGGGCATGGGGTGGGGCCTGCCTGCCCTATCTCAAGAGCTGAGGTGGGTCCTTAGGACCCTTAGGTGGGCCCTATGCAGTGCCAGGAACAGGAAGGCTGTCCCAGCCCACCACCACCTCCCCCATCTGTTTCTTTTCTGAAAGGGCAGAGCAGCAGGTCTGGGTGGGCCAGGGAGGCAGCAGGAGATGCGATCTGAGTGAGCGGAGAGCTGGACCAGGGCTGACTGCAGAGCAGGTCTGGCTTCTATGGGGCAGATCAGTTTAGGTGCAGGTGTCATGCCTGGGGGACAGCTGGGGCCCCAGGGCGCCCTCTGCAGCTGGAAGCATCCGCTCTGGTGTTGGTGAGGTCCTGCTGTGAGACCCTGCCTAGTAGGTGCCACCATCCACACTGCCTACCACATGGACTGCCAAGATGTGACGTTGGCAGGGAAGGAGAAAATGGGAAGATGGGGTCCTGTCCTGTCGGCAGAGGGTAGGAGCAGCCCTAGTGTCCTGGTCCCCTCTTTCCTCAGTTACCTTAGGGTAGGCTACATGCGCCCCTGACTCACAGTGGCCTTTGGATATAGACAGGTGGGATACTTGGCTCTCTCTGCCCCGCAGAATCACAGCCCCTGGCCCTAAGCTACCCAGGGCTCATTTGTCAGCAAGTCGCCTGCGCTGGCCTGAGCAAGCCTCTGACACTGCTACTGGGGACAGGAGTCTCCCACTGCGCGTCAGGTGCCACTGCATCCACTTCTGCAGAAAACACGTGGCCTTGGTTCCAGAGGCTGTGGAGGGGGATACCCCTGCTGTTAGGTCTACCTGTGGGTACAGCTTGATGCCACTTGTCCCTGAGGCTACCCCTGTCACAGTCTCAGATCCACACTTTCCCTGCTGTCAATACTTGTGCTTTGAAGACTGACTGGGTCCCTCCATATAGTCCTGCCGGAGCTGAGGACAGGTGGAGATGGCACTGTGGGAAAGGGAGCCAGGCGGTGACCCCTGGGTACCTGTGCCACTGAGACCTTAGGGCTGCCTGGCCTCCAGTGTGACATTCAGCCCTCCCTGTGCTTGGACTGCACCTCACACACTACACTGCCTTAGCCCCGTGAGATCCTTGTCCCAAGAGGTGACCCCAAGCAGTGACACTAGCCAATGCAAGAAAACGCCTCCTGCCCCAGCCCAACTCACTTGTTCCCTGTCCCCTTCCTGCAGCTCCAGGCCTCAGGCACTGGGGCCACCCAAGCAGCAGGTCACTTCTGACAAGAGGACTGGACAGCTGCTGGACACCTCTTGTCCCTTCAGGGTGGAGGGAAGGGCAGCATGGTGTAGCATGGTGTCTTCTCAGGCCCAAGTGCACCTGCTGCCTTGACCCAGACGCTGCCCAGCTGCCCAGGAAGGGACAGCGGCAACCTGGCAGCTGAAACTGCACCAACAACTGCTGGGTTTCGCCCCTGCAGACTCGCTTGCAAGACACCATGTGCTGCTGCTTGGGTCGCCCCATTCACATGGCGGCCAGTGGACCTACAGCTGCCTGGCAGATCAGTCATGTACAGACAGGAGTGTGGCTGAGGGTCAGCGTTCTAGCACTCTGTCCCTCAGCATGTTCAGTAAGGTGAGGGGTCCATGGGGATACCATGAGCGGCTTTTGAGGATAAACTCTGTCCATTATCTGTCCCTTTGGTCTAACTTAGTGCAGGGCATTTAGTACTTGACCAAGTTTATATTTCCTGTTCTCTGCCAAATGAACTCAGTGCTCTTACCCATGTATTCTCTGGGTTTGTTGAGGCAATTTTTGGTTTTGGTTTGAGACAAGATCTCACTGTGAGAGGGTGGCCTTGAATTCACTAGAGCAGGTGAGCTCCAACCTCCTGCCATAGCCTCCTGAGCACTGGGATTGCAGGTGTACACCGCTGTGCCTGGCTTGTTTATGCCTTTACATACCAAATTCACAAGCGTACTCCTTGCAAAGCATTCTGAGAAATTGTGCTTCCTAAAGTGTTGGGTCTACCAGAAGATGACCCCCAGCTCCCAGATACCCTCTGGGCTCCAGGGGCATGTGACTCCTCGGGGGCCCACAGAGAGGAGCCCCATCCCTGGGCCTGTCCCTGCTCTCATCCTTCACCTTATCTGGGTTCCTCCAAAAGGATCCAGCTCTTGTGGTCCAGGGTCGCCAACTGTGCCTCTCTACCTCAAGTAACCAGGGTCATCGAATTCCTATGTCCACAGCCTCACGGGGCTCCCAACTGGCACAGTGGGACTGTCTGCCATACATCGGTCCTTCACATTGCAGGACGCAGCTTCACTTCTGAAGCCCAGTGCAGCACTATCCTGTGGTCCTGCCTTCACATCACTGAGGGAGCACAGCCCTGCCCCGGACCTGTCCCCGGGGGACCCATGCTAATGCTCTCTAGGGATGGCCCACTCCTGACCAGTTCCCATGGTGATCCTGTTCAGTCATGGAGAATGGGGAGGTCTTCCTGGGGTCATCTTCCCGAAACATCTGCTTTGTCTGTTTGCCTTCAGTAGCGATGGCACTTCTGTTTTTCCCATGGTGCAAAGGAATCCTTGGAGCAAGAGGTGCCCTTGGCCAGAAGTAGCTTCCAGTTCTGTTCTGTCACCATGAGGTAGTGGCAGCCATAACAGAAAACTTAGACACTGAGTTTTCTGGAGTGCCTCTGCCTGATTATGACCCTTGGCAAGTCACATGTCATCTCCCCGGCCTGGAGCTCTCCTGAAGTGTAAGGTCCCTGTGGCTGGCAGGCTAGCAGCAGCAGGAAAAGGACGTCATGCATTCTCTACCGCACATTTGCTCAGGCTGTGTGCTTCTTTGACGTTCTGTCAGCCTGGCTCCAGTGAGCCCGGGACCTGGAGCAAGGTCCAGTGCTTAGTAGGTTTGCTACAGTACTTTCAAATGAATAGTGGGTCTGCGTCCAATCAGACTGTGCCCTGCAGGTTTGGCAGTGTGTTCCCCAGCCTCAATATGGCAGTGAAGCGGAGGGAGCAGGCGTTGCAGGACTACCGGAGGCTGCAGGCCAAGGTGGAGAAGTATGAAGAGAAGGAGAAGACGGGCCCTGTGCTGGCCAAGCTCCACCAGGTGCTAGGGGGAGGGAGCTGGCAGTTGGCTGGTGGAAGGAGGGGTGGGGTGGAAAGAAGGGCCATACAGCAAGTTCAGTCCTTCACCTGGGGACCAGCAGGGCTCAGAACACCAGCTGTCCCACTTCCGCTTGTACACCTGTGTCCTGATACTTGGCTTTCATCCTCAGGCCCGAGAAGAGCTGCGACCCGTGCGGGAGGACTTTGAGGCCAAGAACAAGCAGCTCTTGGATGAAATGCCACGGTTCTACGGCAGCCGCCTTGACTACTTCCAGCCCAGCTTTGAGTCCCTGATCCGGGCGCAGGTGAGGCTGCCAGCCTGTCTTCAGCCTGGGGACTGTGGGTAATCAGGCAGGGCTAGGATCTTGGCTCCGGGCCGCAGGGCTAGAATTTCTGTCTGGCTTCCTCTGTTGCTCTTGGGTCAATCCCAGCCCTAGAATGGATCAGGCTCCCTTTTCTAACTGCTCTTCCCTTGAGTGCTTCCTCTGAATTTTACTGTCAGCAACAAGAATGAAGTGACTACCTTCAGCTGTCACTTTGGCTGAGCAGGTTCTTTGCCCTGGTCCAGGAGAACCAGGGATCCAGAGCTTCTAGGAGGAGGCCTTTTTCTGAGGACTCAGCATTAGGAAGCCACAGGGCTCTTGGAGCATTTCACACAGGGACTGGGGGGCTGGGCTACTCAGCTGCTGCCTAGGGCGCTGGGCACACCATGCCGCCAGTGAAGCTTGCAGTGGCACAGGGCACTGCCCAGCTGCACATTTAGACCAGGAAGCCGGGGAGGGGGGGCACAGGCCAGAGCCTGGCGTCTCCTGCTCCTGGGGTGCAAGGATAGAGTGGGTGATGCACGGTTTTCCCCCACCTGCACAGTTGTCACCAGGCCTTCCTGGAGTGATTCTCCTGCAGGCAGCATAGGTCAGGTTCCAGAGCCAGGAGCTGGGCATCACGCAGGCTGCGCTAACCACAGATGCCAACCTTGGTCTCCTGACCCGAACACCCTGTCCTCCTCTGACCCCGGTCACCAAGCTGGAGGTTTCAGGCCCCCACCTACTGCCTGCCCTCTTGTTTTTTTGCCTGGGTGTCTGGCGCCCTCCAGTGGGCATCAGCATTGGTTGTCTATCTTACAGCCACCTGAGCCACTAGAAGCCCAAGTCCCACCCACCACCTAGCCTGTGGCTTTGGGGGACACCCCCAGTCCTGGGTGGAAGCTTGCATCTGAGCAGGACTTAGGCCAAATCCGGAACTCATTAGGCCAACCCAAATTTCCAGTCCAGTGTTGTTTGCAGAGGGTAGCAAGTCAGAGCCACCAGCAGGAGGGGGCTTCTTTCCTCACTTGCCCTGAGTTGAAGGTGACCCTTCAGCAGCCACACCCTCTGTGACAGGAGGGGCTTCAGAGGGACACCCCTGCCTTCCCTCTGCTTTGCATCACCACCCCTATGTGGCCTTGCACTACCCTGTGCCCGCCATCTCTCCTGCAGCCCCCAGGAGGAGGCTTCTGGAGGCCCAGGCTGTGGTGTGTTGCAGCCTTGGGAGGCTTGGGACACCCAGTAACCAAGCCGCAGGGTAACCAGGGCTGTTCACTGCTTCCTTCTTACCCAGCTGTGCTGCTGTTAGTCACTGGGAAGTGAGCATTCCTAGTGATTCACCAAGCAGCGAGGCCTGGTCTGCCCCCACACCTGTCCACGGCGTTCACCCAGGTTCCTGGTTCCTGAGGTGATAGACGTTAACTGGTACTGCCCTGACCCAGCTGCCCTCAGCCCCCTGGAACTAACTGCAGTGTCTGAAGTCAGGCACCTGTCCAGGACCATCTCCACTCTTCTGAGGGGAAGAGAAGGCTGTCTTCTGTGACTGCCCAGAGCTGAGACTTGACCAGAGCAGGTGCTTTTGATCACCAAGGGGTGGACACCGAGGCAGAAATGGGCCCTGCCCCCTCCTCAGAACTGCTGAGTCTCCTTGACTCCTACCCTGGCCTCGCTTCCCTGTATCCCCAGACCCTGCTGCTGGGGCCAGGCTGGAAGGGCTGTGGATGTGAGCCAGGCCTCAGAGCTGCTCCCTTGGCTACAAAGCTCAGGCTGGGGACAGTGTGGGCTAGGGTAGAAAGGAGTAGAAAGGTGTCACCTCTGCATTTTCTTCAGAACTGGTTCTCAGGACTCTGCTAGTCACCACCTGCCATGTTTTTCCTTTGGACAAAACCCTTGACTTCTCACGTGGCTTAGGAGACACAGTGAAGTCCGAGGCACACTGCCCTTCCCTCAGCCAGCCTGTCCCAGGCCAGGGCATGGCCTTGTTGTCCTGAGGCCATCCAAAAGCACAGGGTGCCTGCCACACACCACTGCTGGGGAAATCAGCATCTCACCCCGTCCCTGCCAAGTCCCTCCCAGCTACTGCCCCTCAGCTTGACCAGAGCCTTTCTGTGCAGCACAGTGGACACCCAGCTTTTCCCTCGAGGCTGCTGAGAGACAGGGCGGGAATGGGGCAGAATGGGACATCACCTCACGTGGTTGGCAGCTGCCCAAGGGCCTAGGGGTGCTGGGCATGGGGGCTGAGTGTCCCCAGGACTGGCCCTTATCAACAGCCTGCCTCCCACCAGGTGGTATACTACTCAGAAATGCACAAGATCTTCGGCGATCTGACCCAGCAGCTGGACCAGCCGGGCCACTCAGATGAGCAGCGGGAACAGGAGAACGAGGCCAAGCTGAGTGAGCTCCGAGCCCTCTCCATCGTGGCAGATGACTGAACTCAGGCCCCCAGACTCCTGAGACATAGAACCTCTGCCCTTAGCAGGTGCTGGCAGGCTGGAACCCATGGTGGTGGTCCTGCTCTACCCTGGCAGCCCTTTGACCTGAGTGCCTTAAGTACCTGGATCCTGACAGAAGGCTCCAGCAGGCTCTCGCCCACCCCACAGCCCCAAGTGTAGGTAAGCGGTATAGAAAATCCCCAGGGGCTTCCTCACTTCTAGAACCGTCCAGAGTATACCCTGGCCCGAGCAGCGCAGGCCTCAGCCTGCACAGCGGGGGCTGTATCTACCTCCAGGGGACCTGTGGCAGGGATTGGCCCCCTCACTGCTCTTTACCCCAAAGGCATGGTTGGCTCTTCAGGTGCAGGCGTCAGGGACAAGCCCCACCTCTTTGGGGCTCCTGCAACTGTAACTATCCTGCCACACAGAATATTACATCAGTCCTCATGCCTGAGCCAGCACTATGGGTTTTTGTCACACTGGGATATGTATTTGGAATTTTATTTTTTCAAGTAAAGTTTCCTATAAAACATTACCTAATGTGGTGCTGTACCGTCCAGAACAGGAAGCGCTGTCACTTCTCCAGGTCCTGCGCCTCAGCAGAGGACCGAGCCAGGTTCCTATAGGCTGCTGTGGGCAGTGGCCCAGGGTCTCAAGGCGCACACTTCCGCGCTGCCCTCCTCCCATAGCAGGCTGCATGTGACCAGTAGAGCCTCAGGCTGCAGCTAGCATGCAACAGTGGAAGGAGCTACGCACATGGTTTGTTTTTGACTTTGGTTTATTTAAAAAACAAAAAGCCAAAAAAAAAAAAAAAAAAAAAATTTATATACAAAGTCAAACTGAAACCATGGATTATGGAAAGAGGCGGGAATTATGGGTAACAGGGAAAGGCTGGGCCAAAGCCAATGCCACATTCTGAACACAGGGTGGGGAGGGTGCTGGCTTCTCCTGGCGAGTCTACTAAGGTGGCTGGAACACAGTGTTCTACTGACGACTGCAGCCCACACCGAGGGCCTCCTCCTAGCACAGGCTCCATTCCGCAATGGCCATAGGGCGCCCCAGGAACTGCTCCTGGAGCCTACAGGGTTTGTGCCGTCCAGAGAAAGGGGTTTCTCGGCCCCCGCCAGACTCCATGTCTGTCCCTTCATCAGACCTTGTCATGGGCTTGAAAAGCCTTTCCTCCCGTCGTACTCAAAACTGGAAGAGGACAGGAGACAGCACAAGACTACAAGGGCCCTGGGAGAAATTCCAAGGTGAGGGCAAAATGGCATTCTAGGGGTGCAAAAGATGTTGTTTAGTTGTAGCTGAAACTGGGGTTCTTCACACATCATCCACATAGCACAGACCCCACCCTGATGGCTTGGTATCCCCTGCACAGACTGTGCATAGGGCTCAGCCACCCCTGCCTGTGGCTCCCAGGCCCTGCTCCAGCTGCTTTCTGGTACCAAAAGGGCTCTAACATCTTCGGGCTCCATCGCTGACCTTCAATGGCACTCCAGCAAGGCCCCTCAGTTGCTAGGCGCTGGCTCCTCCTTGTCTACCCAACTGTCAGCCTGTGCAAGCAGACAGGACAAGGTTACAAGGGTGACCATCAGAGAGAGCTGCCTCCTGCCAGCTTCCCTAAAAACCAGTGGCTGAGGACAGAGAACAGAAAGGCCCAGGCAGGAGAAGAAAGGGTCTTGAGCGCTGGCTGTCACCCCAAGGCAACTCCCTGGCAGTAGCAAGTTCTCCCCAAAAGGGGTTAGAGCTGCCCCTCGCGCTGTCACCCCTCACCTTCTCCACCATGCGCTGCACCTCAAGCTGCAGCGGACCCAGACGCCTGCGGAACTCCTGCAGCAGCCGCTGCAGCTGGCCCTTCTGCCGCTCGGCCACCCGGGCTGCATCCTCGGCCTCTGTCAGCCGCGCCCGCAGCTCTTGCATCTCTGCAGCCAATGTCTTGTTTGTCACTTCAGTGGCTGAGAAACGGTTATGGCTCTCCTCTATGCGGGGAGAGACACACCAGAAAATTCAGTTAAGGATTCGAGGGCAGACAAGGGCCTGGCCCTGCCCAGCAGTGCTCCTACCTCACCCAGACACACTACACTCTGTCCCATGCTCAGCACCCCGCAGCCTCAGCCACTCACCTAGCTTCAGTTCCAGTGTGTGAATCTTGTTCTCCAGGTAGAGCCGCCCACTGTCCTGCTGCTCCGCACGCTGCAGCAGGCTCCCCACGTTGATCAGGCTGCCGTTATGGGGCACCAGGCCTTTGTGCTCCGTGGGAGCAGCTCCTGGCTTTGTGCTCTTCCCAGAAGGAGGCAGCAGGTCCAGATTTCCTAGAAGCGCCGTGAACGAACGTCAGCAGCTGTCTCCAGGAGAAAGCAGCCCCCAGCCCCATGGCCGAGCTGTACAGGCAGACATACCAAAGAGCACCTCCTCTGGAAGCCCGCTGTCCACTGTCTCTGGGCGGCTGTACTGTAAGCTCCGATACTGGCAAATGTTCTGCGTCACCACCCTGCTAACCAGCTGCTTGGCCTACAGAAAACACAGCCGCCACCTGCTGGTCAGAAGGAGCAAAGCCTGGCTGGGAAGGGCCAGGCCTGTGGACTCTGGGAAGACAGGGCAAGAGGGGAGCTACCTGCTCTGCACTGAGCCGAATGCCCAGTGTGAGAAGGACCCTCTCCAAGTCCCGCCGGTGCAAGTAGCCACACCAGTTGGCATCAAAGAACACAAAAGCCAGAAGACAGTCCAAGGGGAGCACAGCAGAGGGGTCCAGCTCCTTGGGCTGCGAAGGAAACAACTTTATGTAACTCAGCAGCTACACGGTGCAGGACATGGCCCCTGTACAGCAAGCAGCCCAGCCACCAGTATTTAGGAGACCCCAAGGCTGGAGGCCCAGGTGGGGCACAGGCCTCTGGGAAAGCCTTCTCACAAGCTCCAGTGTTTGACCCACCCCTTGGAAAGTAAAGTATTTTCTACAAGCCAAGAACTACCCATCGGCGGAAGAAGTCTCTGCTAGGCACCCTGCTCCCACAGAGGACATCTCACCATGTCCTGGAGTGAGGAGAATTCCATTTCCGACTGGTTTGAAGCAACAGACCGGACCTCTGAGTCCTCCAGCTTTGCTCCTGCTACAGAAGGCCTGAGCTAAACGTGGAGTGGGGCCTCAGGGACCCATCCTGGCTCCGCAGCCCCCAGAGAAAACCAGGACAGACAGACCCAGACAGCCTCCCAAGACCGGCAGCCCCTCACCCTGGACATACCAAACTCTTCCTCGCCATCATCCCTCAGAAGCAGCAGCTCCGGGTCCAGGGCCATCTCACACAACTCCTCGGCTGCCTCACCCCGGGGCTTCTCCTCCTCCTCACTGCCGGAAGAGGGCGGTTTGGGCAAAAGCCCATCCTCTTTCTAAGGAAGCAGAGCAAGGTGATGAGGGGAAGGAATGGGGCCCCCAGCATACGAACAATAATGGCCAACACCTGAGGACCACTGTGTGCCAGGCACTGGGCTAGGGGCTTGGTGGGCTGATTTAAGCACATGAGGGTCAGCACACACCACAGGTACTTGGAGATATCTGGGCCTTAGGAGGCAATCTCAGGCCCATAAGAAACTATCTCCTTAAAAGTATCAGGATGAAGAGAAGATTCATGCCTTCAAAATAGCTAAACAATTTGTCTAACCACCAGGCAGTCCAAACACCGTTCCTCTTCCCAGCATTCTTATTGACAGGGATGTCTTTGCTTCGGTAGCTTGGCAGCCATGCCTCCATCCCCTCTGTGCCCCTCCCCTTTGCCCTCAGTGTGCCACTTCTGAGGCGCATGGCCACATGCAGGAGATTTACCACCCAGGCGTCAGTCACACCAAGTTTGGAAGAAGTGAGCTGGGAGGCAGGGAGTGGAAGATGGGACGCTGAGTGTGCATGGGACAGTGCCTGGCACCAGCAGGGACTCAAGAGGGTGTTAGGCACTGTTGGGCAGTCTGCAGGCCAGTGCAAGCTGCCGGGTACTCACCAGTGGGGGGTCTGACTCAGCAGCTGTGCCCTCATTCTGTACCTCATCCCTGGACTCCTTGACCACCTGCTCTTTGACAGCTTCCTCCTCTTTAGCAGCCCCCTCCTTGGCCGCCTCTTCCTTCTCAGGTTCAGGGGGAGAAACAGCCTTTTCAGGCAGGCTCAGCAGCATCTTATAAATCCTATAGCCGAAATCCCTCTGCAGCATCTCCAGAAAGAGCTCTGCTAACACCATCACCTGTTGGAACAGGCAGCGAGGCCCATGAGCGTCCCTGCAGAGGAAGCGGACCGCACTCCACATCCCATCCCCAGCCTCCTCAAGACTCCTCCACCTGCCTCAAAAGAGATCCTTTCTTTTGGCCTCCGATCCTCTACAATCACATAGAGGGACAGGTTGACACAACTGGGACGCGCCATGACAGCAGGCTCTAGGGGCGGTGGGGGGGCCTCTGGGAGGTCAGTGTCTGTTTCCTGCTGCACAGTGGCCTCAGGAGTCTCAGCATCCTGTTTAGAAGGATCTGCTGCTTGCTCTGTCGATGCATCAGGGGTCTGCTCAGTAGGCTCCGCTTCCTGTGACAAGAGCCAAGATGTGACCCTCTGCTGTGGCAGAACACTGCTTCCTGGGGTCCTCTTAAGGCTCAGCTTACCCCTGGTGCCTCCTGCGGTGGCGGAGCTGCCTCTGCAGCCTTCTGCTGGCACAGGGCATCCCACTCCTCCAGAGTGGGCATGATGGTCCAAATGTCCGGCAGGTACACCACCACGGTGTGCAGCCGCCGGGGCGGACCTGGGTGCAGGTACTGAAACTCTGCAAAGCGCCACCTGTTCACGGTAAAGAGAAAAAGGAAGCTGTCGGCTTCATTCATGCAGACTGCACGCTCAAGAGATAAGTGCGTCCCTTCCAGCCGGGGCCAAGGGAGCACACTGCATGCCACGTGTGAAAAGTGCAAACGGGTGCAAAGTCCCCCAGAAACCACCAGGCAGCACGAGGTGCAGAAGCAGGCAGCTCAGGCACACTGCTGCAGCAACCTCACGCAGCACCTGAGCCCCGCCATGCTCAGGACCCAGCGCCAGGCTGCACGGGCACACGAGAGTGGGCAGGCAGAGGGTGTCAGCCAGGCCTTGGAAGACACAGCCGTAGTGAGCTGGCCATACACAGGGTCACCACTCACCACTTGGTGCAGGTGCTCAAGTCAATGCCAGTCTGGGCTTGCGCACAGCGGATGGCCGTGCGTACCAGCACCTGAGGGTCAGCCTGGGGGTCAAGGCCATCCAGGGAGGGAGACCACTCCCCCCCGACCAGCACCGCCTCGTCTTCTTTCCGGCCCAGCAAAAACTGCAAAGATATTGAGAATGAAAGAAATCTGCACTGCCTGCAGTCATTATGAGACAGGGGAGAGTAACAGGAAGCAGTAAGACCACACCAGGGCCCGCTCTCCATCACACAAGCTAGCCACGGAACTCCTACATAGGCAATCTATGCATTTGTAAGCAGGGCCAAACTGCTGAAAACAACAGGCACCAGCCTGCCACACGCAGCTCTTACCTTTATCTGCTTCAAAGGATGCTCTGGCGTCTCCCTGGGCTCAGCCATGTCATCCACAAAGAGCATGCAGCAGCGATACAGTTCCTCCAGGCCAGGGGAGGACAGCAGCAGGACCTGCACAGAAGGCAAGAGACACTCAGAGCCACCTCCCACCTATGGCTCAGCGACAGAGCAACTGGCGCCCCTGCAACTGACCTTGGAACTGTAAGTGGGGTCACTGTCCGCAGGGCTGGGCTCAGCAGCAGGGTCTGGAGCCACCTCCTTCTCTGAAGAGACCTGAATCCGGCTGGGATGGTGGAGGGAGAAGGGCTGGCTCAGGGGGAAGGCCGCCAGCCAGCTCAGATGCACGGACAGAAAATCCGAGGGGACCAGCAGGCTGCGGTAGCGGCGCTGCAGTTCTAGGAAGTCACAGGTAGGGCTGGAGGAAGACAGCAGAGGGATCCACACTGAATAAAGCATTAAGAACTAAAACCAAAGGCAGGTGTAATACACATGCCTGGGACAGTCCCAGCTATAAGTGAGGCTAAGGCAGGTGGATTCAACTGCAAGGATAACCTAGGCAGTATAGCAAAACCCTGTCTTAAAATACAATGTCGCAAACAGCCAGGGCTGTAGCTCAGTGACAGAGAGCTTGCCTAGCATGTGCAAGGCCCTGGATTCGATTCCCAGTAGCACCAGGGAAAAAAATACTGTAAAGAACTACATGAGAATAAACCATTTAATTTTCAATTTGGGAAATAAGAACTTCCTAAATAAGATGCCTTGCAGAGGTAACCCTGGATCTGGCACTGATGTACAACCTCCTTAGGACAAAGAAAGACAAACTAGGAAAGGAATGAAACCCCTGCATTATATGACAGAGAAATGGTCATTTCTTACTGTAGCAGAATTCGCAAGCAGTAAGAAAAAGTACAGGCACCTCACAGCAAACTGGGAATATTGACATCAACAGGAATATAACAGAAAAAGACTTAAAAAGCTCATGAAACGTGTAAAGATGTGGCCAGGTGTGGTGGCATACATCTACAGTACCAGCACTTGAGGCTGAGGCAGAAGGACTGCCATGCATTCAAGGCTCCAAACTAAGCTCAAATCCAGCCTGAACTATACAGTGATATCCTGTATCAAAACAAAAAAAATTAAAACTTAAAGGCTGGGGGCTAAGGAGATAGCTCAGTGGAATAAGTTCTTGCCTGGCAAGCACACGGTCCTGAGTTCAATTCCCAGTACCACCACAAAGAAAAAAAAACAACCCAGGCTGGGCAAAGGCTAGACCTGTAATGCCAGCACTTGGGAGGCTAAAGCACAAGGATCACTGCAAGTTCAAGGTCTCCTTGGGTTACAGAATGAGTTCAGGCCAGTTGAACTACACAGTGAGACCCTGACTCCAAAACATAAAAATAAATAAAGATACAAATCGGAATATCAGTGTTCACCAGTTAGGCTGCAAAGATAAAACAGCTAGATCAGACTGGAGGCCAAGCCTGGGGAAACGAGCTCTCCAGGCCCTTTCAGACCCTAGCAGAAGATAGCAGTTTAAGATGAAACCACACCAGCTACTCCATTACGGTAAGACACTTGCGCACCTGTGCACCTAGATGTATGCAGAAGGATGTTTATGACAGCATTTTGAATAAATCACCTGGAAGCGGAGAGCTGCTTAAACAAATTACAATGGAAAAGTGCAGCTGTTCACAAAGACTAATAAATGTTAATAGAGAGTAAATTCTAAGAGAAAGTAACCACACGGGGCTGGGGAGATAGCTCAGTGGTCTAAGCACCTGGCTGGCAAGCACAAGGACCTGGGTTCAATCCCCTGTGTTCAATCCCCTGTGCTGGCCCCTGAAACCTGGCATGGTGGCACATGCTTGTCCCAGCCCTGAGGAGGCTGAGATACCACTATGAGTCTGAGCTGCATAGCAAGACCCTATACCAAATAAAAATTTTTTTAAAAAATTAAAAAATAATAACCAAACAGGATGCACAATAGGTTTCTGTTCGTTGGCTCTAAAAGCTGTCAGAACACACACACGTTTGCACGGACCCAGAGTCCAGCGGCCCCCTCGGCCTGTGGCGCACCTGTCCACTGTGTAGGGCGTGAGATGGACCCGGTAGGGAGGCAGGTCATGCCTTGGCTTCTTAGCACCCCAAGGCTCTCCACCAGCCCGCTGCTTGCGTTTCTTGGCGTCATAGTCGTCACTGGAGTTGAACCATCACCGGAAGAAGGAAACGTACTGTCACACACGCATTCAATAAAATGGGCCTAAAAGAAAGAGCTGGAAACAATCTGAATCCCCGACAAGAAAAGCTGAGGAGCCAGGCCTGGTGGCACATACCTGTGAGCCTAGCACTCAGGAGGCCTGAGCTCCCAGCCTGGCCACAGCCTGAACTGCGCACCAGGTGGGGGGAGGGGAGCGTGGGGGGAGGAAGCTGACAGCCACATAACAAAATGCTACAATGACATTAAAACGGACATTTTCTAAACATGGATATTTAAACCTTACTACCGTAGAAAAATCTGTATGTTACGCAAAAAGCATGATATATACAGCACGTTCACCTCTGACCCCCAAAAGCTCTAGCACTAAAGAAAATATTAAAATATGGTGGTCTCCTTTGGCTGATAAGATTGTGTGTAATCTTCCCTCCCTCATATTTTCTGAACATTACAAATTATAGTTAACTAACATGCAACTTTTTTTGGTGCCAGGAATGGAACTATATCCCCAGCCCAACAAGTAATTTTTGCAATAAAAACAGAACTGAATTTTTTTTAACAATGGATGCATATATGGTAGCTTGTACAGGTTCTAGAAAATAAATCTGTCATCAAGAGACAGTTTGTGGGGCTGGGGAGATGGCTCAGTGGAATAAGTGCTTCCCCTGGCAAGCGCAAGGGCCTGAGTTCAATCCCCAGTTCTGCCAAAAAAAAAAAAAAAAAGACAGTTTATGCTAATAAACCCCACCAGTACATAAAAATACTAAAACTTTTTGCTCCAGTAATTTTACTCTTGAAAATGTCTCAGGGGAGTTAATTCAAAACAAGAGAAAAAGATTATATATATAGCAAGCAAAATAAACTGAGAGTATACATACATATCCAGCAACACTTGAATTTTTATAGAATGTAAACACAATAACCCCACAACCATTAAACAGCATGCAGATTATGCTACAATATAGAAAAAGTGCTAAAGAATCACAGACATTAAAAAAAAAAAATCACAAACATAATCTGCCCTCTCATATTAAAAATTGTATAGATAAAAACTAGGCAAGCAGGCACAGGGGCTGGGGGTTCAATCCCCGGGCCTGCCGTGTCAGCCTTGCCCCGGGGCACGCTGAGACAGCCATAGAGATTGGGCATGGTGGTGCGAGCCTGTAATCCCAGCTCTTGGGAGGCTGGGAACAGGTGCAGCAGAGTCCGATCTAGTAGTGAGACCCTGAACACCCTGTAGACCCTTCCCTAAAAATACTAAATAAATAAATAAAATAAACTAGAAAAGCTCGCAAGAGAAAAAAGTGGCAGTGATTTTCCTTTTCAAAATTGTTTTCTAGGGCCAGGGAGATAGTTGAGTAGAATAAGCACTTGCCTGGCAAGCGCAAGGGCCTGAGTTTAATCCCAGGTTCCGCAAAAAAGGTTTTCTAAAGTTCTTTAATATCTTAGTGTTAATATCATTATTAATGGGAAGGAGATAAGAACTATAGCTTTTAATATTACTTAAATATAATTACACTAAATGTGCTACTCTATTTTTGTAATCACTCATACTATTTATTACGCTGTGTCTTTATACATTTCATTAATCACATAGTAAGGGGGGGTACAATAAAATAGTAGAGGAAAAATCTTTACACTCTTCATTATAAAATGCCAGACGGGCGCACAGCTGTGGCAGGATGCTTGCCCTCTCTCACCTGGCCCTGGGCACCACAACATGGGTAAGGGATAAATGCCTGTCTGGCAACTCTGGACACCCAGGAGCTGAGCGGACTCCACAGTCCACACGCTGGTAACTCAGCTGGTGAAGTTTTGTACTGCCCTGTTCCTGGGCATCTCCGTCTCCCATCTCTCGCCTTCTGGGGACGCATGCTCCTGGGATCCTAAAGGCAAAGCCTTTCCAACCTGTCCCAGCAGCCCTCTCCAGTCATCAGGACTTGGTGAGCCCTGCCATGACTGCTCTGCTCTTCTAGCTAAACCGCGTGCCCACTGGTCCTGTGGACTCAGCAGCCGGCCTCTGCCCTCACTAGAATGATCTGGAGCAGGTCCCCAGGAGGGCTGGTGGGACATGTCGGCAGCTATGGCAGAGGCCAGCCAGTCTGCAGCCCTCTGCTGCTCAGCTCACACAGGCCAAAGGGGACATCAGGTGTCCCACAGGCAGTGACTTAACATCAGTGCTCCACACAAAACAAGCCTGGCCAAGCCCTTCACAAACTCATGTCGTTCCTCCAGCATCACCTAACTCCCACCAGCCCGCTTCCTTCTCTCATGCTTGCTCCTGACTGGTGGTCCTGTCTCTCTCCCTCCATCCTTTCTCCAGCAGCTCTGCCATGGAAGCAGCTGACCAAAGTTGGGAACATCACAGGAGGTGGCACACACAGGATGCCCCAGCACAACTGATCACAGAAAGCTTACCTGGGAACCAAACACACTGAGTTTCCAGTGGTCACTGACTTCCAACCTGGCCACACTAACCCCTGCTGTGACGCTCAAAGGAAGGCTTTCCTTGGCTCACAGAAAGACTGGTGGGAAGGTCTTTGGAAATGAAGACTGGAAGATGCACAGGACAGCTGCGGTGTATTTTGTGGCTGGAGAGCAGGCTGGAGGGTGTCAGTGACGCAGGCAGCATGGAGTGCAACCCGGGACAAAGCTGCCTCCCACTTCAAATCCACAGTAACCTAGCCGAGGCAGCAGGACCTCGCTTCTGCACAGGCACCGGCTGTCTCACTCTGCCTCCACCTCTCTGAGCTACACGTGCCCTTCTCAGGGTGTTGACACTGGGCTGCGCCGTCTGCTTTCCCATGTGATCATCCACTGGCATCTTCAAGAGGATGCCTTCCCTTCCTGCACGTCTCGCATTTCCAAAGAGAACTAGACGAGGGAACTTTCTAGAGAGAGGATTACATGGGATTTTTCCCATTTACCAAAAATGGCAAAGTAAGATTTGCACTTTTCACTATACACACTTCACCTTAAAAAAATAAATCAAGTAGGAGGCAGTGAGTAGACGGAAGAAGAGGTGACAAAAGGAGCAGATGATGACAGGTGCTGAAGCTGGAGAAAGACAGAAGAGGGGTAGTGTAGCTTCCCATTTGTTTTGCATACATTGATGTTTCTCATTATAAAAAGTTCAGCAAGCCAGACACAGCGGCACACGCCTGTGACCCCAGCTGCTCATGCACCTGAAGCCAGAGGCTGCAAGTTGAGGCTTGCCTGGACAACTTAGCAAGACCCTGTCTCGAAATAAAAAGTAAAAATGAGAGCTCAGTGGTAAAGCACCTATAGCTCACAAAATAATGATAAGCAAAACTTCCAGGAGGCTAAGACAGGACAAGGGATATGAGACATGAGCTAGTGACACACAGCACACGGGGCAGTCACCAAGGCCCACAGATGACAGAGAATTGCTAGCATCTCCCGAAGACTGAAACCAACCATGCTTGCTGCCAACACGTTGTAGTGTGGCAGTAAGTGCCTATATACAAAGAATCATTTTAAAGTAGAAATTTGAAACAGACTGCAATGTTACTTTTTTTGACATGTTACTATTTTCTTAAAACATTTCTTGCTCTTTGATCTTAGGAACTAGAACCTAAAGGGAAATTATGTATCTGAAAAGTATCTAATATGCCTCTCAGCGAGCTGATGCATAGCAAATCCCTATTTTCCAGCCAGTACATAAAGATCTGAGATTTGCATATATGTGGCTGTGTCTGCCTGTTTCATAAGGAGCCTGGGATCCAGCTGCAGGAATAGAATGTCAGTTATCAACAGGTGGCCAAAAAAGGGGACACTGCACCAGAAGGAGACAAAACAAAACATCTGTCCTGCCTGATCTTCTCCTTACCTTCGACCCTGATCCAGCCGTCCGTGAGGGCCCCGAGCAGGAAATCTGTTCAGGTGGCTCAGGTGAAGTGTGTGGGATGTTTGGAAGAGACTCAGAGCTACAGAGAAGAAATGGCCGTGCCTCAAATCCCTGAAAACCAGCCTTCCCCTCCCGCCCTTCCAGCACGCAGAACCCACTTCTACGCGGGGAGCGACAGTCTGAAAGTTACAAGTCACTCATCTAAAGCACTCCCTACAGCCACCCCCAACATCCATCCACACCACTGGTACTCACGCTTCTGAGGAAAGAGGGGGGGGATCCGGTGAGGTTGGAAGATTAACTGGGGCTGAGCTCCCAGGATCCCTTGCTTCTGGCCCAGAGCTGCCACGTGCAGAAGGGGAGGTGCTGGGGACTTCAGTAGGGGCTGCGGGACAGTTGCCAGGAAATTCCAAAGTTGGCGCATTTAATACCTTGGAAAGATGCAGTCCCACCCCCTGACAAAAATAAGGTTCTTGCCCAGGTCTCAGGGCACAGGGGCTTGCCTCCCTCTCCCCACACCAGGGCACGTGGACGGCCAGATGAGTACCTGGTTAGAGAGCGTTTGCACCTTGACAGCATTCCAGGGCACAGCCTGGCCTGGGTTGTATGCAGCCTTCACCAGCACCTTCTCACCCAGCTGGGGTAGCCGGCCCTTCACCACACTGCGAGTGCAGGAGCAGTAGACCCCATCAGGCGGAGGACCCTGGTCAAGCTGCCCTGCCTAGCCCATGGGGCCCTCCCCACTAAGATTCCTCACGCATTGCATAAAAACAGCAAAGTAATGGCTCGAGAGAAG
>NW_004524612.1:8934673-8953234 GCF_000260255.1 Octodon degus | reverse complement strand
TCCACAACCCCGAAGTAGTCATGCAAGCTGGTGACGATCCCAGTGAAGACGCGCTGCTTCTCCCCACCCTGCAAGAACAAAGGGGGTTAAAAGTAGCAGAAGAGGAACCTGAACAAAATCCCTCCTGGCCTCAGGGTCTCAGCTCCACCCAGAGCCAGGCTCAGAACCCTGCATCAGGGTGCACACAGCCCACACCTGTGCACCCAGCACTTCACGAGGCTGAGGCAGGAGGACTGCAATTTCAAACCCAACCTGAGCAACTCAGTGATTCAGGAAGACCCTGCCTCAAAATTTAAAAAGGACTAGGGATGTAGCCCTATATGAACACCTATATTCAATCCCAAGGACTGGGGAAAAATCAAAGGCCCTGACTGTTGAGGGGAGGGCTAGTTCTTGGCTTGCAAGATTTTTCTAGGGTGGTCAATTCTGTATTCCCAAGAAGCATCCTAAAGACTGCCCAACCAGAGGAATGTCTAGTCACCCCCCCCCCAGCCTATCAGGACAGGGGTCAGGAATGCCAACCACTGTAACATAAGAAATGAAAGGGCATCAGGAATGTGCATGTGCAGAGACAGGGCCAGGGATGAAATTCCCTAGAATGAACACTCAACCTACCTGAAGGTGCCTGGCATTTTGCGACAGGTCTGTGGCCACAGGAGGAGTAAGCAAACCAGGGGGAGGACCGAGAAGAGATGTTGAAGCGGCGCCTATGGGGACAGAGAAGCGATCTCCAGAAATGGCATCCACCTCCCTAAGCGCTACAGGCAGCCAAGAGGACACAGTAAGCCAGGGCCAAAGTGCTTCCAGCCAGGTCTTCCTCCCTGGCAAGCACTATGCTCATCTCATGTCCTAAGAATCCGCAGCAGCAAACCGCTCACCACCAGGGAAACCCCAGAAGCCACACTTCTGGACGCTTAATTCCAGCGCACACATCCCTGTGTGAGGCCACTCTGGGAAAAGCATGATCACCTGAGAAGTTGCGTCCCCCTGGAAGCGGGCTGATCCGCTGGCGCTTAAACTGGGACATTGGGAAGGCGGTCCGCTTTCAGGATCTTGGGGAAACCTTCAATCAGAAAAGAAAGAAGTTAACACCTCCTACGGAAGATTTTCACTTATCCCGTAAAAAGAGGAGAATCTCAAGGGTCTTAAGGGGAGATGGCGATGCGAACAAGATTGGCGAAACAGGAGAGTTAGAGAGGCTGGAAATGAAGTCAGAAATGTCATTGTTGCAGTCTGCTCTCAGAGAAGCCTGGCGGGTGACACTGACATGCTGCTTTACAGGGAAACAAGCTAGAGACCAGAGAGATCAGGAGATTTGCCCAGGCAGCAAAACCAGGTAGTGACAAATCGGGACTCACACTGAAGTATCCTAACAACTTAGGACCCCTCGACCCATCCCATGCCTCCCGCAGAGAGGTTAGAGAGTGGGGGCTGCAAAGAGCCCCGGTGACATTCATTCATTCAAAAACATCCGCCAAAACGTTCCAGACGGGCCTAGAAAAATGGAGAAGGCCGGTGGAGGCCCTGTCCCCCGGAAGCCCGGCCCGTTGTCGCCCGGACTGGCGGGTGAGAGCAGGGTTCTCCGAGCGGCCCAACGCCGATCGGCCCAGGGCCGCCCTCCTGCTCCCATTCCCGGTCCTCCATTCCGCCCCAGCAGCAGCCGGCGCGCCCTCCCGGTGCGGGCTGCCGTGGGGCCACCGTGGGAGGACGAAGGCGCGCGATTTCTCCTCCTCCCGCCCGCCCCCGGGGCCGAGGCCGTTGCCAGGGAGACGAGGCTCGCAGTCCGGAGGGGGCTCTGCCCCTTGTGTGTTCCAAGCATCTATGCCTCCCGACCCCCCCCCCAGCCCCTCGGCCGGAAGAGAGGAGAAGAGGCAACGAAGCTGCAGGGGGCCACCCAACCCACCTGCGGGCCAGGGCCGCGACACTGGGGGGACAAAGACACCCGGAACCACCAGAGCCGCTGCTGCCGCCACCACCGGAAGCGTCTCTCCGGAAGTGAGACCACTGGTCGGAAGCTGCCACCCTGCCGGATATAGTCCCTCCCTCGCCTCCACTGGTGTCTCCCTTCCCCCACGCCCGCCTGCCATCCCACTGCAACAGTGGAACGGAAGTGCGCCTTCCTGGATCGGATGCGCTGTCACCAGCCGCGCCTCACTGGTGTCCTTGCTTAAGTGTCCCAACACAAAAGTAGGCTTTGGAGCACTGGTTCCTGGTCCAAAGATAGCAGAAGCTGAACTCCGACACAAGGGGAGGGCGTACCACCCACACACCCGCCTTACTGTGGCAGCCCTCCAGCCTATAGCAGCAAGAGAACTAGCCTCACCAAACTGGAAGAGGGGCATGCCTGGTGAGCACCCTACCTAGGAAGCATTCTTCTGTGTGACTCAAGCCAGTGACCCCATCCCTATCCCTGTCTTTCCATTGACTATAACTGGTAACAACCCTGAGGAGCAAGCACATCAGGAATCTGTGCCCTCATTCTCAAATATGAGACCTAAGAGGCTTCAGCTAAATGACTTGGGACAGATCCTGCCAAGGAAGTGGGCTGATCTAGGCCCATTAACAATCCCACCCCAGCCCCCGGACCTGACCTCCCCATCCCCCTGCAATCCGGCCTCCCTCCACACCCATACCCTCCCCATTTCCTATATGCGTAACATCCACAGCACACTTGAAGACAGTTTCATCTCATTTTATCCTCATAACAAGTTTGTGAGGTAGGTAAGGCATTATCCCAAGTGGAAAGCCATGGCTCAAACGTTGAGACCTTGTCTAACAGCTATGTGGTACTAGCTTCAGGTTTCAGCTGTGACAGGTAAAAGCTACTTCGGAGCAGAGCCACTGACAGCTGACCCTGAAGGTTAGCCTGCTGTGCCCCATGTGGTCCCTGATCCTCCCCTGTTCCTCCCCATTCTTCCTACAGTCTCTCGGGGTTCCAGGTGCAAGGCTTTAATACAGAGGCAGCCAAGACAGCACTCTTCTTGGTGCTGGAGCTGCCAGTTCAGGCGCGAGGAGGAAGGCAGGACTCCAGATCCGGAACTGCCCTGTGTGGAATGAAGCCCAGCTCCATCCTTCCGGTTACCAGCCCTCTGGATGCGTGATGCCAGCAGGCATAGTTGGGGACAGCCATTACCCACCCTGATAGTCCCATACAGATGTATCATCATGCGTGACCACACATCTGCAACACGCTGAGCCCAGACACATTCTCTTGCCAGGACCATTG
Organism: Octodon degus; assembly: GCF_000260255.1. Classification (NCBI taxonomy): domain Eukaryota; kingdom Metazoa; phylum Chordata; class Mammalia; order Rodentia; family Octodontidae; genus Octodon; species Octodon degus. The sequence continues at coordinate 8,950,008 of NW_004524612.1, read as the reverse complement.
AGACATGATAAATAAGACTGTTCGTGTTGGCTGGGCCCAGGGATTTCTATCGGGGAAAAGAGCTCTGAAGCTGCCAGGCCCTGGAACCTCTCCAGGAATTAGGGCTCCTCTGCCACAGTGCTCAGGTGAGACACACAGTCCTCGCCTTGGAGAAGGGCACACATCAGTAGCTTTTCCTGGCAGTGCCAAGAAGCCGCAATAGGGGAAAAGATAAGGAAGACTCCGCAGCAAATCCCCTTTGCCAGAGCCACCAGCTGCGCCAAGGCCTCAGCATACAGAAAGGTTTTTTGCTCGTTGTTTCTTAACCACTAACGATGGCTTCAAAGTCTTCCTTTGGGGGTGGCACTGAGGACTTCCAGGGAGGTCCCTGGACTCAGTTCTGTGGAAAAGAAAAGCAGTCTTCAGGCCCACGAAGGAATGGCTCCAGAGTTGGCAGAGTGTTGCTTAGCTGTCCTGGGAAGCCTGGAGATGTTAAATGGTGCTTCTTCCTCTACAGAATTAGGCACCGCAAGGAGTACGACGGACCTTACCAAAAGTGAAACCCTGCCTGGGCTTTTACCTTGTTCCCCCCACAAACCCAGGGAGCTGATTTAATGTAATTTAATTTCAGCAGGTGCCCAGTTAGCTCAGTCAGTAGAGGGTGAGACTCTTAATTTAATTTCAGCATGAAGGGAGAAGGGATTACAGTGAGATTTCCCACAATCTGGTCCTGGCTGCCACCAAGTCACTCAGTAGCTTTGAGAAAGCCACAGCCTCCAATCCCACCCAGGCCCCAGCCGCTGTATCTGTAAATCGGGCATTTTAGCAACATTCTCTCCTCCCAGCACCCCCCCCAATACATCTTTCAAGTTTTTTTTTTTTTTTGGAGGAGGCAGGGGCAGAACCAGGGATTGAACTCAGGCCCTTGTGCTTGCCAGGAAAGCACTTATTCTACTGAGCCATCTCCCCCGCCCCTTTCAAGTTTCATAGGGACAAAAATGACAACTGGCAGGACAATCTCAGCGTTCTATTTTACCAGTCTCCTCCCTGTTCTGGGCTGGGCACAGGGCTCACCTGGGACCACAAGCACCAGGAAGGACCGAGGGCTCAGGGTGTCCAGAGCTCCTCCAGTGGATCCGGTTGAGCAGGACCTTGATCTTGTCCCAATGGGAGGGATCCTGGGGGGCAGATGGTAAGGGGTCATCAGAGCCCCTCTGTACACATATGTCCCCCACCAAGCCCCCCCAGGCACAGTTAACAGGGGTCACGTCATCTCCCCAAAGTTTCTAGCTTCAGGGTGCCCACCACCCCACCATTCCCTAATGTTTCACATGCCCCAAATATGCCCATCAGTACTTTGTGTCCCTGTGAGGGCGGAAAGCTGTCAGTTGGTTCCACTGGGGCCTCTGGCAGTCGGGGAGGGTTGGCACTGAGCATCCCAACCTTCGAGCCTGTGGTTGCCTCTGTCCCTTCAGAAAGAGAATCAGGTTACCTGGGACCAGGAACAAGAAGTCATCCCCTCACGCTTTGGCTCAAGGCCTGTACTGGTGGGACCCTGGGAAGACGCCTGAGGTAGGTGAGACACAGAGGAAGACAGAGCTGCCCCTCAGCGGGACATGGTGGTGCATCCCCATAATCACAGCACTCAGGAGGCTGAGGCAGGACTGCTCCAAGTCAAGACCAGCCTGAGCTACATGTGAGACACCATCTTAAAAAAATTGCCCCTCACCTGTCTCTTTTGGGCTTAGCAGCTCCTTTGACTTCCATACCACACTGCCTGGGGCAGATGAAAGGGAAGGTGAGGGGGCTAGGGCTGGCTTCTCCTCTTCTGGCTCCTAGAACAGGAGAGATGGGGCAGTCAGGGCCTCGCAGCACAGCTGTGATGGCTCCAGAAGCAGTGACAGTTCTGGGGTCCTGCCCTTCTGTCTCCTCCCCCTGCTGGCCTGCTGCCCTGCCTAGGGGCTCGCTCACCTCTGGGGCCCTCTGGGTCTGCAGCTGCAAGTAGAGCTGCTGCAGTCTCGCCATCTGCTCCAGCACCAGGCACAGGTGCTCCAGGTAGCGAAGTCCTTGCCCTGGGAGGCAGGCCCAGGCTCTGGGTACCACTGCCACCTGGGGGACACAGCAAGTAGCTCATGGGGTGGAGGGGGCAGGGGACCCAAACCTGCCCAGCTCTCCCATGAACGTGGCCACAGCTGGGAGTGGCAAAAGCAGACACACAACCATCCATTAGGGGCAAAGAAAGCCCCCACCCTGAGAGAGCTGCAGGGAGAATGAGGGCAGGTGGGGGCCCCCAGCAGTCCTAGATGACCCCACCATCTCCACCCCATGCTTCCCCCTGCCCCAGGTCTGCACTCACCACCTCTGCCTCCACTTCTGGCTCAGCATCTGCCTCGGTGGGCTCCTGTCTGGCTCCCAGCAGGGGCAGAGCACACCCAGGCCTGGTGCTCGGTGCCAGTGGTGGCCAGGCACAGTGCTGTGCAGACAAGTGGGGAGGCGCCTGGGACCGCTTCAGAACCTGCTCCAACTTGCGGCTGGCCAGCAGCTGGCCCAGCTGGCCAGTGGGCTCCGGGGCAGCAAGGGCTGAGGGCTCAGGGTTCCCTGAGGGCTCCATGTTCAGGAAGTCCTGAGAAAGTCCTGGGACGGTTGCTGGGGGGCTATCCTCCGCCACCATCTCCACCCCAGAGTCTCGGGAGGCCAGCTTGGGAAGCAGCACCTGCCTCTCAAGCCGCCCTGGCTCGCCCTCTCCTGGGAGGGCCCACATGCACTCACAAGCCAAGTCTGGGATCCGTCTATAGGTACTGGTGACCCCAGGCACAATGCAGCCATGTGCCAGGGCCTTGGCAGCCCTGTCTGCAAAGAGAGCTGATGTCAGTTAGGCAAGGCAATCTGTCCTCAATGCTCCTGGTATTCCTGGCATCTGGCAGCATTCCCCTGAGAGGGGCACCCTTAGCCAGCCAAAGCCCCATGCCCACAGGGCTCCAGCCCTACTTCAGAGATTCCTGAGTGGCAAACTTCAGTGTGGTAAGCATAGCCCTTGGCCATCCTCCTTAGATACCCTAGGACCTCTGACAGTCAAGTATGCACGTGCGCGTGCATGCACACACACACACACACACACACACACACACACACCATCTTCTAATTGGAGAACCCTTTCCCCAGGAGAAAATTGGACTTTCTGTAGGGGAGAAGGGACAAAGCATGAAGCCTGAGATCTAGCTGTTGGGGGGGGGGTCCTGAGGCACCAGATGAAGTCTATCTTGGGGTTCATAGAAAGGCAATGAAAATAGCAGCAGCTACAGGTGGAGGTGCAGCGCACAGGAGGCTGAGGCAGGAGGATCTCAAGTACCAGGCCAGCCTGGGAAATTTAATGAGACCTCAACCAGAAATAAGATTTTAAAAGGGCTAGGATGTAGCTTAGCTCCCTGGGGTTAATCGCAAAATCAGAGAGAGAGAGAGAGAGAGAGAGAGAGAGAGAGAGAGAGAGAGAGAGAGATGGACGGACGGACGGACAGACAGACAGACAGACACAGAGAGAGGCAGCTAGGACCATTTGAGTCTTTTGTTCCTTGAGAGTGAAGATAGAAATAGTGAAGATTTTGTGAAGAATTTAAAAGAAAAAACTTCAGCGAAAGAAAGTAAGCATCCACATCCGTGCCTAGTCGCCTCTTGTGGTCCCGTAGTCCCAATGGAAAGAAGCAGAGGCAGAGACTGCCCCTGGGGAGCCGGACGCCCCCCCACCTTCCGCAAGACTTGGAGCCCGAAGGGGTCGCCGCCCGAGGGTCTTAGGGATGCGAGGCTGGGGCAGGGGCGCAGGAGGCGCGCGTAGTGGGCGAAGCGAGGACCCCCTGGTGGGGCGGAATGCAGGAAAGGGGACCTGGCGGAAGTGGGGCGACTCACCCTGGCCGCCGAGAGGCTCCACGGCGAAGAATCGGCGCCGGCCCAGCATGGCCGCTCCCCGCCCGCGCGTGCCCGGTCCCGCGCGTTCCCGCCGTGTCCCCGCCCCGCTGGACGCGCCGGTCCCCGCGGCGATCCGGCCTGACCGCAGGTGCGCGGGCGGGCGCCGGAGAGAGCACCACCGGGGCGCGGGGCGGGGCGACCCCCGCCCTACCAGGCTCCAGCGGAGCCTTCCTGGGGGGCGGCGCGCCCCGCCCCGGGAGCTGTCACGGATGGGCCCCACCGCAGGCGGTTCTGCGGTGTCCCAGAGCAGGGATTCAGCTGGGTGCGAGCGGAGCCTGGCCCCACGCCCAGTAGCAATAGGGCACCGTGCCGGCAGAGGGCGCCCCCAGCTGTCCCGGCGCCGAGGAGGGGGTCGCGGTCCGGGAATCCTCTGCAGCGGCCGGGCGCTCTGTCGGAACCCTACCCTGCTCACACTTCCTTCTAGTCGGGATGCCCGGAGAGGTTAGGACTTGGGGACTGGGAAGAGGGGAGTTGCTCTCGTGTCCCCACCCCACGCCTCTCGGTCAATGGGATTCCATCCCTATCCCCCCCATCGTAAGGACAGCGGGTGAGGGCGACAGCCTGGCGACCTGATGGGAGCTGGCAGACCCTAAGAAAGCCTTCCCTCTGGAGGGAGGGACAGAAAAAATCGCGGTAGGACCCGACTCCCGGGGGCAGACAAGGGAGCAGGCGGACTTGCAGAGGCGCCCCTGGCCCCCGGGGAGGGGCGGGAGCCACAGCTGCGGGAAGAAGGAGCTGCCTCTGAGCCCACCGAGGATCAGTTTTCACTTTTAAGATCGGGAAACTGAGGCCTACAACCAAGCCCTCAGACGCCAATGACAGCCAAGTCCCCTAATTTAACATCGTCTGCCCTGTCTCAGTGCCCTAATGTGCAGAGCCCAGGAAGATATGGGCACCAGACTCCCGCCCAGCGGGTGGAGCCTGCCCTCCCGGGCGAGCGCGTGGGAGGTAAAGGGAAGGAGCCCTTCGCCACATCGCGCCAGAATCTCGAGAATGTGGGGGCCGGATTCCAAGCAGTCTCCGCGGTAACTCTGGGGCAGGAATGCCTCTGGAAAAGGAAGCCAGTCAGCTGGAATGCAGTGTCTCAGCACAAAGCGTTGTGTGTGGCTCAGAGAACCCCCACACCCCCTACACGCGCCTCTCTGTGCTGTGGCCCCATCGCGTACTGGGCGCTGGGAGCAGCCCCGCCCTCCTGGAGCCAGGTTTGGGGCGCTCCCCTCCTGTGCCAGTAAGGCCACCCCAAGCTGAACAGCCATTAGAATTCCCAGGACTTCCGTGGGCTGGGCAGAGTCATCGAGAGCCCGGCCGGCGGAGCCCACGGCCCCTCCACCTCCATCGAGGAAGCCCCGCTTCAGGAAGTTCGCTTCCTGCAAGCTCAGCGCAAAACTGGGCCCTGGGGGAGGAAAGGCAAAGCCAAGAGGCTGGAGCAGCTGCTGCCAGGCTGGGGCAGCCAGGAGGGGCCCGCTGACCTCTGGCCCTGGCCAGCAGTGGCGGGGCTGTGCCTGGAAGTCTAGCTCTGGCAACAAAGGGGCAGCCCCTCCCCACGCCACCCCACCCCCGTCCCCACTCCCAGCAAGCCTGCAGGGAGGCTCTGGTTCGGTTCCTGGCCCCTAGCCAGACTGGCTAGGAGTCCTGGGACCCGAATCCTAACGTCCCTGTCCTGTTTCTTCATCTGTAACACGAGGGTGCTGGAGCTGCGAGGAGGCCGTGAGGGCACTGAAATGTCCCCAGAATAACTGAAGTGCTCCCGGCCCTCAGCCATTATCCCCCGTGCTATTCTGAGAACTTGTTTCCCAGCTGTGTCCAAAAGGGGTCCTATGGATGCTCTCTCCTCGGCCACTTCGCAACAAGCCTGTCATTTCTGAACTCCTCCAGGATGCAGGAAGCACACAGCGCAGGTTCAGAGGGAGTGGCGTCACGGCCCCCTGGAGCGGAGCGGGCGGGGGACGAGGGCGTGGTGGGAGCCAGAGCACGCCCCCAACCACGCCTGCCGACAGCCGGGCTCCGCCAATGCAGCCATCCCCCGAGGAGTTCGCTGCCAACGCTGAGCTGGCTGTGTGCCCCAGAGAACTTGCCCATGCAAACCCTCAAAGTCCACAGGTGAGTTTTCGCTCTGACCTGTTCCGCCTTCGATGGCCATACCCTCTTCCCAGCTGCTCGCTCCGCCCACTGTCCTCCTCCACTCCTGGGACTCCGCTGGTGACTGACTCGTTATGGGGGAGGGGTCTTATTTCATCAGTAGCCCAACCCATCCTTCCCAGTTGTCACTTCCTTGCTTGACATTTTCAGTGTCCCCAGGGCCCGAAGTAAAAGACCAAACCTCAGCTGGCATCTGGGACTCCCTCATAGCGTCAGCTTTTGGAAGGTTCTCAAGAGCCTTCTGGGTGCTCCAGACCTGCCCTGGACCCCAATGGTCCAGGATGGTGGCAGCCTCAGCTTTACTCTCACAGGACCATCAGAGCTGGCTTCAGAGGGTGCGGTCTCCCAGGGAGCTAGTGCTATCTGGGTGGATGAGGCTGCTTTCCCGCAGCCTTTGCTGTAAACTTCACTTTTTTTTTAGTTCAAGTTTTTTTTCTCTTTTTTACATTAGAAATGGCTCTCAGCCTTTCTCCCTCCTTTGCACAGATGGCCGCTGCTCGTGAGTCCCAAGACAGCCCTCAGAGCCCGCTGCTGGCCTCACCGTGTCTTTCGTGCCAGCTCCGTCCCCTGCTGCCCCTTGCCCATCATCTTCGTGGAAGCAAGAAAAGGGCTGTGCAACGCCTTCCCGCATCCCCACAGCTGTCAACGCAATTTCCTCTCCTGAGCACGCTCGCTGCCATGGGCGGCACTAAACACAAGGTGGCGCCAAGGAGGCCACACATTTCCCACCTGGGCCAAACCCCAGGGACTCCTGTGCCAGCCAGACTGCCTTGATCTTTTCTATAAAAATAAAAGCTGGTCGTTGGGCAGCCATCCAGGTAAAAGGTGACACGATGATATCAAGCTGTAAATAACCACAGGTGCCGGAGGTGACACCCCGGTCTGCGTCAAGATCCCTGCACCAAAGAGCCAGACAGCACTGGCTCCCTGGGAGACCGCACCCTCTGAAGCCAGCTCTGATGGTCCTGTGAGAGTAAAGCTGAGGCTGCTACCATCCTGGACCACTGGGGTCCAGGGCAGGTCTGGAGCACCCAGAAGGCTCTTGAGAACCTTCTAAAAGCCAGGTGTGGGGGTACACCGCTGTAATCCAGCACTTGGGAGGCTGAAGCAGGAGGACTGCATTGAATTGCAGGCCAGCCTGGGCTCCATAGTGAATTCAGAGCCAAAAGAAGTGAACTGCGAAGGAACACAGGAGACTCATTCTCTACCCAAGGGCCAGGGTGTGAGAGAACAGGAATCTGCTCGATTGTGTACACACATATACATATATTCATAGAGTTCGTGCCCAACATTTTACACAGTGAATACCATTGGCCTCTGGCCCACCCCTCTCCTTCTAGATGCTTCCATCTCCGTCCCACCCTGTACACAAAGTATCAAATGTGGCAGCCACTTCATCCTGTGGCAAGGTGCCTCGTCCAGGGAAAGGCTGGGACAGTGGGGCTCCCCCTGGCCCCCAAAGCCCCAGAAGGGCCCCAGTCCTTGGCCTCATCCAGCAAGGACTAAGGGGTCTTGTGTCCCAAAACTTAGTTCACATAAGAGCCACCCCCCCACTGCCCCCTTCCCTGCCTGCCGGCTCTCCACAGAGCCGTGCCCAGGGTGTCCCAGGCTCAGGACCGAGAGCTGAGGGCAGAAGGCGCTGAGTAGCGCTGGCGGGCGTGCTTCTCACAGTACAGCTCGTCGCCCACCCAGAAGTGGCCACGCATCTTCAGGTTCAGCCCGCAGTCTGCACAGGTGTAGCATCCGGGGTGGCGGTACCGGCCTTCCTGGATACGTACAGCCTGGTTCCTACAGGCATGAGAGGATGGATGAATGGACAGGGACAGGGCACAAGGCCATTGCTCCAGGGAGCCTGGTCTCCAGGCAGTTGGGGCCTGGGTCACACCGACCTGTTCAGAGACCTGACTCCCCGGGCCTGCCTCAGGAATCTCACTTCAACAGTCTCAAACACACACATACAAAACCAAACACACCTGTGCATCCCCACACACACAGAATACACCTATATACACACCCCACTGGGATCCCTGACCAACAATAAAAAAGTCACTCTTCCCCCACACAAAGGTGGATAAACATCCAGCACCCTGGGCTCTCAGGAGAGCTGTGGTTGTCAGTGTGGCCCCAGGAGCAAGACCACCAGCACACACATTCAGGAGGCAGCCAGATGTGCACACGCCAGGCCTGAGGGTTCCTGAGGCAGGGACCCACTTGCAGTGACTTCCTGTCTCTGCACACAGTGGGGCTGGGTCTTTGCCCCTTCTTGAGCCGAAGCCCATCCAGGTGAAGGGTTTGCCTGCAGTAAGTCACCTGACCCTCAGTCAAAGCTTGGAACATTTACCTGAGGGGACCAGCAATCTTGCAGAGGCCACACCCTATTTTGATGCCACCCACTGCGAGAATAAACCTACCCTGCAAGCCCAGCCTACTCCGTGGGCCAAGGGAGGGAAAGAGGAAGACTGTCCAGGAGGGGCTTTGTTTAGGGGCAGATTTGGAAGGCCTGGAGGTTGCAGGGGAGAAACCACAATCAGCAGCATTTCTCATTCCCCTGGGGAGAGGAGCGGAAGTGGGGAGGAGTAGAGGAGGAGGTAGTCAGGAAGTACCAGCAGCAGTGTTCAAAGGCTGCAAACAGCCTAAACCCAGCCACCTTGTGTTGCCTCCAGGGTCCCAGACACCCAGCTCAGCTGTCAGAGGGAACTCTGCCCCAGTCCTGTTCCTGTACCCCACACTCACATGATGCTGGTGCTGCACTTCTCACAGGTGTGGAGCTTGGGTGGGGTGGCAAGGGCCCTGGAGGTGGGCAGGGAAGACTGAGGGCTCAGTGAGCTGGGCACGATGGCAGGCGTGCCACCTGTATGGGGGGGGAGACAGACACACCTGAGCTCAGCCACCCGCAGCAGCCGTCTGTGTTTACTGATGCCAGACATGGACCCTCCTGGGCCACTCCCAGACTGCTTGCAGAAGAATGACGCAGACACAGACCTCTGCAGTACCAGCAGGCATGGATGACAGCAGGGAGGAGGGCTGAGGATGGCCAGCCAGGCCCTTGGATGAGGCTGCTGGAGGGCCACAGAGCAGGACCAGGCCAAGCCTGCCCCTCTAGGGCACTGGGAGCATCTGTACCGAGTGCATGCTTGTGACCCAGGCACGATGCCATCAATAGAAATCAATCCTGGTGGTCCCAGCACCAGGAGCCTCTGTCCCATCTTCAAAGGGCTTTTGTATGTGTCACTGCACACGAGCCATTCTGCCCTGCCTTTTCTCTCCTGTCTGCCTTTTCTGCTAGTCTTGGTTGCTCAAAGAATAGCCTGCTTCCCACGGCAGGGGGCTGGCCAGGCCTGTCTGCCCCAACAGAGTTCCTCGGGGGCAGGGTGGAACAGTGGCCACTTCCCATCCCGTGCTGGACACTTCTGCTTCATCGGCAGGCACATCCGTATTTATAAAATGGATAACTGTGACCATTCATGGCCTGCATTGCTAACTGTGGCATCTTACCAGTCGGGAGTGTCTAACCTACATTCCTGGGCCAGGGGTCTCCTTGGCCTCGCCCCTGAAGCCCTGGCCAGGCTGTTCTCTGTTGCCCACTCCCAGAAGTCAGCTGGCTGCCAAGTTCCTCTGTGCTCCCGGGCCCATCTTAACGCCATTTGCTAAAGTAGATCTTGTTTCAGGGCCCAATTAGAACCCCTCCCTCCCAGGTCGCATCCCACCCTGAGTCCTGTCTTGGTGCCAGCCAGCATGGCCAGTCACCTTCTGGGCATGCACCTCCTACCGAAGACTGAAAGCTGCTCCAGGTCAGGCACCGTGGTCACCAGGCACGTAGGAAACACCCCTCCCCCAGCCTCCCTCCCGCAGAGCCCGGGGCCTCACCTCTCTCCTCCGCCTCCAGGGCTTCCTGCAGGAGCCGAAAAGAGCTGGACTGACGCGGGGCGGCCCGCCCCTCACGGTTTTCCTGCAGCATCTTGAACACTTCAGAGTCCTCCTCCAGCTGGAGGCTCCCGGCTTCAGAGTTGAGGCTGCTGCAGGGGGAGGCAGCCAGGAATATGGGTCCAGAGCAAGCGCCCCAGCCAGGGAGAAGAGGACCCGGCGGCCTGGGCCTGGGCTAGGAGGACGGGGATCCATCCCCCCCCCCCAAGGGGAAGCCCGCAGTCCCCCTTTGCCCCTCCCCGGCCCTTCTGGAGTCCCCCCTCTCCTCTGTGCACCCCGATCCGCAGGCCCCACCCGTACCTGATCCTAGGGCTGGAGCACCTAGGGGACAGCGCCCTCACAGCCAAGTCACCCTCGCGGCCCTGGCCCGCCTGTGGGAGGAAGGCGGTGGGGCGGAGTCAGCGGCGGCCCCGGCCGTGGCCCAGGCACAGCTTCCCGGCTCCCACCAGGGGGCGCCCGACCCTCGTTGCCCCCAGACCCGCCTTGGGGTGTTCAGAGCCGGGCACCAGGGAGGCCTGGCGCAGAACAGAACAGAGGCCACTCCCAGGGATGGAGTGCTGCCAGAGGACTGGGCAAGGGGCGGATGGAGGCCAGCTGGAGGCCAGCCCTCCTCGTTGCATGTTCTCGAAGAGGTGCGCACTGGGCCGGCTCCGATATGCGGAGGAGCCGGGAAGGAGCCTGCGATGGTTCTGCCGCGAGGCCAAGGGAAAGCTGTGTGCCAGCCCCGCTCCTCTTCTAGAATGGAGCTCCTGGGATGCCTTCTCCCTAGCCCAGGAGGTCGTTCTGGGCTTTGGGTAACCCTCCATCCTGAGGCCACACCCTGGCCCCAGGGGCTCTGTTGTGTAGGGCCGTGGCATTTGCTCTCCAATTAGAAATCTCACCTTGCGCAACTGTGGATCTGGTAGTGAAACTAGTTTCCTTGTAAGTGTGCTCCTTAACCTAACGCCACTAAGTGAGGGGCCCCAACGTCATGGCTGTACTCCTGGAATTCTAGCTCTGGGAGGCTGAGGCAAGAAGATCACAGGGCAATCTAGCAACTTAAGTGAGACCCTGTGTCTGTCTGTCTGCCTGTCTGCCTGTCTGTCTGTGTCTGTGTCTGTGTCTGTGTCTGTCTCTGTCTCTGTCTCTCTGTCTCTGTCTGTCTGTCTCTGTCTCTCTCTCTCTCCAGAAATCGAACTCAGTGTCTCATGTTTGCTAGGGAGGTGCTGCACCATTGAGCTACATCCCTGGCCCTAGACCCTGTCTTAAAATAAATAGACAAGTAAAAATTGAACACTAGGCCCAAGTTGGTCTCAAACTCAGTGTTCCTCCTGCTCAGTTTGCTGACTGCTAGGATTACAGGCATGTGGCCACCATACCCAGCTTAAGAATGAAGAACTTTTTTTTAAATGAACTTTTTAAAAAGCTGGAGCTGTACTTCAGTGTAAAGGCCCTGGGTGCAGTCCACAATGTCACCAAAAATATAACAAATTCATGCATGAACTATGGATTCACACGAAGAGCTGTGTATATCTTTCAGCCAAAAGTGAAAACTTTGGAGTCCCAAGATGAATCCCAAGACCTCCCCCACCAGCCCTGCCTAGCAAGGCTCCCATCACCCCTCCGCTCCTGCATTCTGTGGTACAAGGCCCTACATAAGGGGGCCTAGGGGCAGGAGGACATAGTGGCTTGTCCTGGCAATAAGGAGAGGTGTTTCCTCCCAGGGACATTGGCTCCATGAGGCATCCCCTGCTGGAATGAGTTGTGGCTCCCAGAGGGCACCCTGGGCTGGTGACATCTTGCAGCCCCTGTTCTCTAAGGCTTTGGCCAGCCAGCAACCCACAGCAGAGCCGGGCACCTCTGCCACTCTAGCCACAGCTCTTCCCTGGGAGGTGGGTGTGCTCAAAACTCTCCCCTGGAGAGTGGCTGCCTCTCTCCTTCCAGCCCAGGCAGCTGGGGCCCAGACCTGACCCTTCATCTCCAAGTGCAGGAGGTGGCCCTGCTCTGCCCTCTAAGACCTGTCTGCAGGGAAGTCCTCCAGGGAACTTGGGATGCCGTGAGGGACATGACAAGTAGGGAAGTGGGAGGGGGGTTGGGAGTTGTGGGGGCATTGGGAGAAATTCTGCAGTTCAGTCAATTTAGGAAATTATTCTGGGCTGGGAACATAGCTCAGCCGCATAAGTACCTGCCTGGCAAGCACAAGGTCCTAAGTTCTATCCCAGGTACCAAAAAAAAAAAAAAAAAAAAAAAAAAAATTATTCTGATCAAATATCAAATGTGCTTCTTTCTCACAGCCTTCAAGCCTCTGAGACACTTAAGTGCAGTGGTTTACAAGAGGGACATGGGACATGGACCTTTTGCCTCCTGCATCCATCCCACACTCTTGGGCTAGGAATTCCTGTTTGTCCACAAATGCATCCCCAGAGCCCAGCGGGTGCCAGACACGAAGCAGCTGTTTCATAAATATTTGCCAGCGGAATTACAGAAGTCTTTAGGGTCAAAGGAGGGAACTCCGCGCCTCCTCTGGTCTGAGGCTAGGAGAGAGGAAGGAGGGCCTGGCCCAGCCCCCCAGCCCAAGAACCCCCTCTCATGGGTGGACTTGTTCAAACATCAGTTGCTGTCTGACTCCCCATGCCCCTTTCAGCAAATCTAGGTTGGGCCTGAGAATCTTCATTTCTAACAGATTCCCAGATATTGAAGACAGTTTAAGAACTACCATGTGTGGTGGTACCTGCTTGTAATCCCAGCACCTACGAGGCTGAGAAAGGAGGATTGCTGTGAGTTTGAGGCCAGCCTGGGCCCCATGGTGAATTTAAAGTCAGCCTCAACTATATAGCAAGTTCTTGTCTCAAAAAGAAAAAAAAAAAAAGAGCCTCTCCCTGGGCCACCTACATACCCATAGCCCCCCTTTGCCAGGGTCAGGGGCTTTTCCTGTAGTGCCCCTCACGGGGCTGGAGGAAGGCAGGTAGAAGGGCACAGGACACACTAGACTTCTAGTCATAGACCAAGTTCACTCCCAGCCTGCCTGGGACCACAGCCCAGGGGCTCCCCAGGGCAGCCCTTGCAGGCCTCTCTCAGACCAAGTCCCCTTCCTCCTCCCCACACCACTCTCATCCGAACCCCACCCCTTCTGCCCTTTGTGGCCAGCAGAATTCCTGATGAAGCCTTCTCAGGCCACCCAGCCCACGTTTCTCTCTCCCCTTCCGACAGGCCTCCCGCTTTTGTAATTAGTACCACACTGCCAGGCCCGAATGGTTCCAAAGCCATTTCACAGGTTCCACTTATCTGACAACTGCATCCTACATGGTTAAAGAGAGGCATCTCACAGAGCACATCACAGTGCCTACAATGTCCACCCTGCTGGTCCCCAGGGGCCCCCTCTGTGCAGCCCCCCAGGCCCTGACCCACCCTCTCTGGAGCCCCAGTCCCTCAGCCCCTCTCCCGCCTACCCCCAAATGCTCTGCTCCCTGGAATGCAGCACCAACCCGAGGTGAGTCCAGCAGCTGGGCCTCATCCCCTTCGCCCCTAAGGCCAGACACGCCCCCAGCAGCTGCAGTCAGGGCTGCTGACTGCCTCTCCCTCCCCCCTGCCCTCAGGGAGGAGAAATGCCACTGGGGTTAGGCTGTCACCAGTGGGCCTAGGGACCTGGGTGGATGAGGGCCCAGCAGAGCAGGGGGACAGAGGGATGGAGCAAGCCACCCTGGACTGTCCGCAGTCCTCGAGGGCTCCAGGCTGAGTCAGGAAGACAGAGGTCGCAGGACAGGAGTCAGGGGCTCCAAAGGGGAGGAATGTGTATGAGAGACGCAGCCAGGGTCCAGAGGGAACCATCCAACAACAGCAGCAAAACTATGTCAGTCCCAGCCCAAGAGAAACACACTGGGAAGGGTGGAAGCCAGCGGGAGGGAGGCGGCCGGCTGGGAAGGAGCCCACACTCCCTGTCACTAGGAGATGGCCCTGCAGGTGGCACCAGCTGCCTGCTGCCCCAGGGACACCACCAGAGCCTGCAAATCAGGGCATCCCTCTCCGTCCCTGGGGAGCCTCACCTGGCGGCCTGTGGGGCGGCTCCCAGGGGACAGGCAGGACAAGCGCTCCACAGCAGTGCCAGGGAGGGCAGCCGAGTAGGTCAGGCTCTGGAAGCTGAAATGGGCAGATGGCAGTGTGGCCCCACCCAGTCCACAGGATAGGGCCCCTGGTTCCTCTGACCACAGCTGGTAACTCAGTCTGGAGACACTGCTGCTCACCTGTGGCCAATAGGTGCCTCTCTGGTTTGGCCCAGGGGGCTGCTGGGAGGCGGCGTGAAGGGGCTGCTTGGCCGGGGGCTGAGGGAGGCTGGGCTGGAGTAGGAGGACCACAGGGAGGACTGGCTGTCAGGGCGTGTTCTCAGGGAGCCCTGTGGGGAGAGAGAGAGCCTGCAGAAAGAGCTGGGCTGGTGCCCCTCCACCCACCCCAGCCATAGACCTCATGGTGGCAGGGCTCCAGGCTCCCAGCTGGTGGCACCAGCTTACCTGGAAGCGAGTGGCCAGCACTTCTAAGGAGCCATCGCCATTGGTCTGCCCAGGAGAGGCAGCCTGAGACCTGAGGAGACAACAAGGGTGAGGGGTGTCACACAGGTTCCAGCACCCCAGCCCCTCCACCCTGAGGGGCTGTCCTCAGAATTGGTTCTCAAGATTCTTGAAACACCCAGAGCACTGAAGCTGCACTGTCAACTTGATCTTTCTGTGTGTGTTGTGTGAGGATTTTTTAAGACAAGGCCTCGCTACATAGTTCAGGCTGGCCTTGAACTCACAGTGATCCTCCTGCCCCAGCCTCACAAGGGCTAGAACTACAGGAGTACACCATCATGCCCAGTTCATACTGTCAACTGTTACCTTTGCCAAATTCAAAACAAACAGCTATTATCCTAGACCATTTTTCAGTACTTTTGTGGTACTGGAGATCAAACAGGACCCTGCACTTGCCAGGCAGGAGCTTTTGCCGATGGGCTTTTCTCCCCAGCCCTATCAACACATTTTTAAAATAAGAACAAGCTGGGCAAAGTAGAGCACATCTGTGGGTTGTTTTGTTTTTGTTTTTGTTTGAGACAGGGTCTCACCATGCACCTCCAGCTGCCCTTAAGCTCACTGTGTAGCCCAGGCTGGCCTTGAATTTGTGGTGGTAATCCTCTTGCCTCAGCATCCTGAGTACTGGGATTATAGGTATGCACACCTGTAATTGTACACTCTGGGAGACTGAGGTGGGTGATGAGACCAGCCTGCATCACTTAATGACTTGGTGAGATGCTCCCTCAAAATAAGAAAATAAAAATGGTTGGGAATGTAGCTGAGTATGAAGGTCTTAAGTTCAGTACCTGGCGA
>NW_004524612.1:8886987-8934489 GCF_000260255.1 Octodon degus | reverse complement strand
GAAGAGAAGAGAAGAGAAGAGAAGAAGTAGGGCCAAAAAATAGACATAATTTCATAATTATAATTTCAAAAAAAAAGTTCCATAATCAATTTAATTCCAAAATCCTACCATTATCTCATTCCTTCTTTTTTTCCCATTTCATCTACACTTCCTAAATCACTGCTGGGGAAGTTGGCTGATCTTATAGAAATAATCCTCTAGATTTTAATGTGGGGAAACCCAGTCCAGAGAAAGACAGTGAGATGCCCAAAGGTCCCAGCTGTTAGCACCTGGGTCAGACTTCCTCCCATCCACCGGTTTGTCCCCTATAAGCTGCCACTGATCCCCCATGCCCTTGCCGAGGTCCCTCCCCCAGGCTCCTCCCTGATAGACAGGTGGAACCAGGGCCTGTCCCAACCACAACACCACTGCCCACGCACACTGGTCATAGCCATCTGGCCCCCTCTAGAGAGACCAGGTAGCAGGATCCTGTGCTATCCTGGGAAGGGTGCAGGTCAGAGCCAAGGGAGCGTGGCTCAAACTCCAGCCCAGCACCTGTCTTCTTATCTCTGAGCTTCTGGATACCATAGAAGTCTCGGGGGTGGGTGCCAAGGGGGTGCAAGCCCAGACTTGGCAAAGAAAGGAAGAGAAGGAAGAGACCTCGGCTTGACTGGTGGAGCTGGGGTGAAGTTGGAGGCCCAGGGTAGGTGGGGTTCCTCCAGGAGGAACCTGGGAGGTGGTAGGGGTTTTCAAAACTGCCTGTCCTTCACTGCCCAGACTGAGCCCTCTCTGGGCCTGGTCCCACTCCCAGGTTCCATGAGCCCCTCTGCACCCTCCTCCTCAGTCCTGCAGACTCACACACTGTCACAAACAGAAGCATTGCCCATGAGGAGATGCCTCTGAAGACCATGGGCAGGGCCCTCAGGGAGGGGGGCATGGAGGCAGGGCCTGTGGGGGCCTGGTAGCAGGGGCGGTGGCTGGAGGCAGGAGGCACCCGACTCAGGTCCCAGGCTTGCCCAGAGGGCTCTCCAGACTGGAGGATCCCCCCGCATGCCTGAGCAGTGACTCACTGCCATCCCCACCCTAGAGAGTCACCTGTTCCCCCACAACCTGGCATTGAGGCGCAAGCCTCATGAGCCCAGAATCCACCTTCACTCAGAGTGGTGATGGAGGAATGGATGAGCTCCATGTACAGCAAACCCCGAAGTCCTCTCCCACCGCCTCTGACAGGAAGGGGTCCTAGAGCCCCAGCCCAGGGAACACCTTGTCCAGAAGTTTCCCCTCTTCAACCCACTTCATGCCCACACCCTGTGCTCTGTACACTCCTGGGAACCAGTCAGACCCGGGCTTCCAGGTGGCTGGTGCCAGCTCGCCCTGCCCAGCCTGTGGCTGCACGCCCAGCTTTGTGCCCACCTTCACCTATCTAGCCATAGGGACATCCTTCAGCCTACCTTTCCTCCCACTAATTCTGGGACAGTCCCAGAGTGGACCTTGTCAGAGATGCGCCAGAGCCCAGGGAGGCCGGACTGGGGCAGTGGCGGGGGCGGAGCAGGCCTACCTGTCCAGCTGCAGTCGCAGAGGTGACGAGCTCTGGCGGATCTTGCTCTGAGCCTCGGCATGAAGCATGCCCTCTGCACTCTCCCCATTGATGGCCACAATGATGTCACCAGGCCGGAGGTCAGCAGCCTCAGCCTTGCCCCGCTCATTTACCTGCAAGGAGGAGGACCAGTGAGCCTCGGGGGTCCCCATGCTGGGACACGCAGGGAGGGTGCCCAAGCAACATGGCTAAGCCACTGATCCCCTTCTCTGGCCACCACATCTGTAAACTAACCCTCTGGTCCCCTCCCGAAGCCTCAGAGGCCACTCCCACCTCCGCCTGGCAGGGTAAGGGAGGCCGCCCACGGAATGCATGATGGCAGGCTTTCAGGTCTTGAGATGGGAAATACTTTTGGATAGAGAGTCCTGCCCATGCAAATCACACCTTGCCAGGGTTGCCTGTACACTGCCCTCCAAATGTGCCCTGGCCCAGGCCACATAGAGGACTCTGCCTGGGACTCCCAGGGGCTCCCTGCTGTGACCACCCAAGATGGCTACTGGCAGGTGTGCAGCTAGTGACCCAGGAGGAAAGGTAGGCTGTCCTGGGCCTATTCCCTCCACTTCCTAGAAGGCCGTTCCTGAAGTGTCTGCCACACTCTACTTAGCAGGTCCTAAGGGTAATGGGGTAATGCATACCCATTAGCACTGCCAACCACAGGCCTCAGGCTGCATAACCAAACCAGAATGGCACTCAGGGGACCCGGGTGGTCAGAACAGGCCTGACTTTCAGGGTAACACCTGCTATGTTGGAACTGGCCCTTACCTTGGTCACCATAATGGGTGTGTGGAAATCCCTGCCCCCAGTGATGCGGAAGCCCCAGGGCGCCGGCCCCACCACATCCACTGTCAGCACCATACCTGAGGAAGAGAGGGTCAGGAGGAGGACTGTGTCCACCTACCCAGAGGCAAAAGAGGAACGCGAGTGATAGGTCCCAGAGCAGCCTGGCAGGGCTGGGGTGTGCAGGGTAGGTAGAGGAAGTGATTAAGTCCCGCCCTCCCAACCCCTGAGTTTCACTTCCCCCCACGCTGGAGAGCCATGACGAGCTCCCAGGCCCCCAGAGCTTCAGCTGGGCAGGCAGCTGTCCCAGTATGGATGGGAACCTGCTGGAGATGGGTGGGCAGGAGTGCCAAATGGAGGCAGGCACCCACACTTCCGCCCTGTCACCTCCTCGGCCAGAAGGGCTGCGCACACATCTTTCTGGTGTTTGCTTCCTGTCCCCAAAACTGACAGCACAAGGTACTTCCTCCCCACACTGGGGGAGGCAGGCGGGTGGCCTGGGCCGGCAGACTCTACCATGGGAGGGATGGCAGGAATGGAGCTTGGTACGCAAAAAGCTGGCCATCCTGGGGGCTGGCTGGGGTCAGGCCAAAGTCTTCAGAGGGGCCTGCTGGCTAGTGCCCAACCCTGATAATGCAGTTCAGATGAACACCCCAGGTCCCAGCGCCCAGCTCCCCAGGGCCTGCTGCCCCCTGAACAGCCTGGGCCTCCTCTGCCAAGCTGAGCACAACCACCCCTGGCACCGACCTTCAGGGTGAGCTGCCTGATGCTGCCTGCCAGCTTCTACTGCCCCCTCTGCTGGGCATGGGAGTGTCCATGCAGACCAGGCCCTTGTGGGACTTCCTGAGCTTGGAGGTCTGGAGCCAGGAGCCAACCCTGGCAGGAAGCTGCAATGCCAGGCTGGGCACCACCCAGCCCAGCACCCATCCCGAGGAGATCCAGAAACCTCACTTAGGTCTGGAGAGAGCGCTGCCCAGTCTCTCAAGAACATCAGGGAGGGAGGGGACTCTCAGGCCAGGGGGTCTGCCTGTCCCACCCCAGCCAGATGGCTTCCCCTTTTGCTCAGGCCTGGCCATTGTCCCTTCTCAGGTCCCCAAGCCTGGCACTGCAGACCCAGTAGCCCTGAGATGTCCCAGACCTTTGAGCTGGCCGATGGACTCTGGGCTGCAGGCAGGCGCGTGGGGAGGAGCCCAGCCCTGTCAGCCCGGCTCTCCCGGTTCTGGAGCCTTTTTAGCTCCGAGGCCAATGTAGCTCCGTGGACCGGACCCGGGCCAGGGATGGGAAAGTCCAGGACACGGGGCCGCGGCCCACAGCTGCGGGGAGTCGGGAGGGAAGCGGCTGTCAGGGCCCACTGGGCGCAGGGGCGCAGTGGGCGCGCGCTCACCTGGCTCCGCTCACCTGTCGCGCTGGGCAGCCGGGGCGGGAGCGGGTCGAGGAGCGAGCCAGGAAGGGACGGCGAGGACCGCCGCGCCGCCGCCGCCGTCTACCCGACTCTTGGGAGAGCGCGCCGGGGCCCCGGGACCTGCTCCGCCCATGTGATTGGGGGCCGCCCCTGCCGCGCCCCTGGCCCGGGAAGCCACCTCCTCCGCGCCTCCGGGTCCCGCGCTGCCACCTGGCCCCTCGCGGAGACAGTGACAGGAGAGGAGCCCGTGTCTCACGCGCGCCCGGAGCGCAGAGCTACCGCTCAAGGGTCAGAGCCCCGCCCCGGCCCCTCCCAGACTCTCCTGGCCGGCCGGGCGCATCGAGCACCGGGCTTCCAAGGGTCCCTGATCTCCGTGCCCTGGTTCCTGCCCGGCAGGGCGGGCAGGGTCGGTCAGCGGTCCGTTGGATTCCTCTACTCACGCCGGTGTGGTCTTACACCCACAAATTCCAAACTAGCGGGTCCCTCCTCCCCCCATCCCTTCCCGGACTCCAGCCGGCCCGCCTGCAGCAGCCTTCCAGCTCCCTATTGGAGTTGCCCGCGAGCAATTCTTCTGTAGGCCCAGCGGCCATCAGGGTTGGGAGGAGGTAAAGGGTGATGCCTGCTCCAGGTCATCCTGCCGGGAGTCACATTGGAAGAAGTCCCGACCAGCTACCACCTGTGGCCCAGCCGCCCTTTCCCAACCACCTGGTACTCAGGCTCCGGGCTCTGGGATGCATGCAGGACAACCAGGCAGGGGCCCAGGGGTTCCCCAAAGTCATAGCTGGCAACCCTCACCCTGGGGAGCTCCTGGCCCAGGCAGCTGCCTTCTTCCTCTCCTGACTTGGCACTCCGGGGCACTCATCTGCAGACACAGCTGTAACCTACCTACCTGGCTCAGGTGTGAGTCATCATCCCTGGCGAGGTCCCCGGGGAGGAGTGCCCTCGGCGCCCTGCTCACTGCTTCTGCACCTCCTCCTCCCCACACCTGTGGCCACTGCCTCTGCTGGTCACCTCCCTGCCCACCTCTTGTAGCCTTGGTCCTGGGAATGTAAACCACTCTGCACTCTCTCAGGGACTAATCCAAGCCTCCTGATAGCCACTTTGCCCGATGCAGCTGCTCTACTGCCTTGTTTTGGGGGGCATGGGGTACTGGGAATGGAGCAAGGACCTCGTGCACGCTAAGCACATGCTCTGTGCCCCTGCCCTTGGAAGTCCCTTGAGGGAGTAGGAAGCCACAGGGAGCGCAAATCAGGCTTAGAGATGCACAGGCCTCGACAAATGCCACCTCTGCCTCTCACCGTGTGACCCTGGGCAATTTCCTCAGCTTCTCTGGGCCTCGGTTTTCCCATGCAGCAGTGTGTAGCTACCCTCCTATTGTACACATCACTCTGGCATAAGCAAAGTCCAAGGATCGTAGAAGTGTGAAAGCAGTATCGGCCACAACTGAGGGCGATTGGGAGACCCCTGCTCATCCATTCAGTCACTGCAACAATGTGCATTCTACAAATGTTTATGTTTTTATTTCCTTTTTGTTTTTGAGACAGGGTCTCCATGTTCAGTTCAGTTTAGCCTCGAACTCATTCTGTAGTCCAGGCTGGTCTCAAACTCATGGTGATCCTCCTGCCTCAGCCTCTAGACACAAATATTATTTTTATTTAATTTTTTGAGGCAGGGTCTCTCTGCGTAGTCCAAGCTGACCTCAGACTTTCGATTCTTCTACTTCAGCCTTCTCAGGGCTGGGATTACAGCACCATACAGACTTCACAAATATTCATGGACTGCCCACTGTGTGTCAGAAACTGCTGGGCAGTCCTCAGAGGGACCCTCCTCCCACGTGCCTTATACAGGCCCTGTTAGCATGTCCAGGTCCATCCTCAGGGTTTGGATTTACCCAACCCTCCACAAAGGTAGATCAGCTGACCCAGGTCATCTGTCTCTGTGACATGGAAGGGACCTGTCCCTCCCTAAATGACTGTGCCTCAGGGTGAGCCATCCTCAGGGGGCCTTGAACCTCTCTTCTCCTGCCCCTCAATCAGACCAAGGCCCAACCATGGCACGGATGGGTTTGGCAGATGGCCCCAGGTGAAAGGTTTGCTGCATGAAAAGCTCCAGGGCCCTGTGAGAACCAGGGTGTGGGCTGGGCTTCTGCCCATGGAACAGCAGCCCCAGCCCTGAAATGTTTTATGTGGAAGGAACTAGGGTAGAAGATCATGACAGGCCAGTGGGTCCTGAGAAGCGGTCATTTCCAGCAAGGATGGCCCGGACCTTCCACTGTAGAGCCAGGCAACAGTGTGCAGGGTGGAGCGGATGAAGCAGGGCACGTAGGTCTTGCTCTGCAAGCTTCTGTTCGGCCTCCTCAGAAGCCAGGGCGCACCTAGGCTCAAAGAACCCATTGGGGCCAGGCCACCACCCTGTGGGCTAGGCCCTCCCTCCATCCTGATAGGACTGCCACTGCACTGCTGCCCTTCATGGCAGCCACTGGCTCTCCCACCTGCCTGGGGCAGTGGCACTCTATGTGACAGGTGGACAAGACTAGAGTCTCAGGAGGAACATGAGAGCACCCAGCCCTGGGCCACCCGGACGGCCTGGCCTTCACAGACCTCTCTAGTCTGAACAAGCACTGTGTGGCATTGGGCAGAGCACATACAGGCAGAACCAAGCTCAGCACTGAATAACTCTGTGACACAGATGCTGAATCTCTCAGGCCTCACTCTTTCTGTCAAATAGAACCCTAAGCAGCTGGTCACAATGCCTGCATTAGGGAACATGTGTGCTGCCTTACTCTCTGCCCAACTCTCCACAACAGCCCAGGTGGAAGGGCAGCCAGCCCCACCTGCCCCATTGCAGGGGTCCCCCAGAAGCTATCAGACTATGGCTCTAAAATTTCAGGGGAGCAGAGCTGTCTTGGCTAGCTGGCCCCTGCCACTCCCAGCCTGCTGCCATTGATTGTTCAAAAACTTGAGCCCAGAGAAGAAAATAAACAAGCACGCCGGCTTCAGTGTGGAAACACAGTGCACAGAAGGAAAACATTAGCAGCAGAATAGTTAGAAATGTTGTCTTGTCTGGTGACCCCACGGTGGCAGCTCCCAAACAGCCTGCAAACAAGGGACAGAGGGGTTGTGAGATGGCTCAGTAGAACAGGCACTTGCCTGGCAAGTACAAGGGCCTGAGTTCAATCCCCAGTTCTGTCCGCCCCACAAACAAACAAGGGACAGAGCTCTGTCCCACAGCTCTAGGTTTTTGCTGGCCCTGTGATGTCTACTCAGCACTTCTGGTCTGACAGAGACCTGTCCTGGGGCTGCCCCACTGGGCCTGCACCCAAGGGATGAGATCTTAGAGACTGCCATGCGGGCTTTCCAGCCTCCCCTCGTAGGCAACCCGTCTGACCTGACTGGTGCAGCCCACAGTGCCAGCCGGAGGAAAGGGACTCCAGGGACAGGCTCTGATACACAGGTTTATTTTCTGTTGTCCAGAGGAGCAGGGATACTCGGGGAGATCTGGGTGGCTGGGACAGCAAACCATGCCCTTGTGAACCCTCTGGAACAGGCTGGTGGCTGCTGGGAAGCGGCGGCCCTGGAGGCTATGAAGATGTCACTTCTGTCTCCACCGGCTCCCAGCCACTGCTGGAGGACAGAAGGCAAGCAGGAGGCCCCTCCAGGCTCTGGCAGCCTTCAGTCTCCATCAGGTCAGGAGGCTGGTCCTAGTTAGAGGAACCCCGCGGGGGTAAGCTGGATCTGTCCCCAGCAGAGGGACCGAGTGCACTGTGGAGGGCAGGACAAGGGGCCAGGGTCTGCTCTCAATAAGGCCTGAAACAGTCTCCACTTCAAAGCAGACCTCTGTATTTGGGGAGGGGAGAAGGCAGAGGGTCTGTCAGATGCCTGTGAGCTGCGGGTGGGAATCAGTCCAGGGGGCTCCAAGGGGCTCCGCTAGGAGGCTGCTGGAGTCTTTGCACATGGGGGCAGCGAAGGTCTTGGGGGAGGAGGATGTGGGGGCCTTACTCTCCAGGTGCTAGGGCTCCCCACCCCACCCCATCCTGGCTGGCTCCACGTTGCCATGGAGACCATTCACACAGGGGCGACATAATTTCCAGGAAACGTCCCAAATTTCTGGGTCCTTCGGGAGACACCTGAAAGAAGACAAGAAAGCGCTTTTGCCACACTGCCTGAACCACGAATAGGGGTTCGCCGCCGCCGCCTGCTGGCCCGGTCCAGAACTGCAGTTGGGGCCTGGTTCCCGGGAGGGGAGGTTTGATTTGCTTTTCTCAGCCCTGCCCCCTGGTGACAGCAGCTGAGCTAGGCAAAGCTCGGCTTCCCAAATTCCAAAATCAAATGAGAGGCACAGCAAAACTGCACAGAGCACTAAGTCACCTCATCCTCCACCTTTTTTTCTTTTTTTTTTTTTGCCACACCGGTGATTGAACTCAGGACCTCGCCCTTGCCAGGCAGACGTTTATTCTACTGAGCTATCTCCTTTTTTGATACGGCTTTGTACTGAGGTTCAGTCTGGCCATGAACCATATGTACCAAGCAAAGGCTGACCTGAAACTCAAAGCTGTCTGCCTGCCTCAGCCTACTGAGTGCTGGGATTTCAGGCATGCACCACCACACCCACATCTCCACCCTTCTTTATGAAAGCCAGAGAGCAGAAAGATGAATCACAGAACTTTTGCCAGCAGCAACCTCACTGGGCTAGCATGGCAGCCTCATTCCAGAGAAGGGTGGGTGAGACCCACAAGAAGGCCAGGTGAGCAGCCCAGAGCCACTGATGGCAGGGGCAGAGCGGGGACTGCGGACAGAGCCCTGTCTGCGGCAGTCACAAGGAGCTCGGCGTCCTGGGAGCAGGCCGAGAGGCTGGGAGGGCAGAAAGAAGTGAGCCTGGGGCGCTGGTGCTCCGGCCTCCTCCCAGGCTGCCATGCTGACGTCCGCCTTCAGAGGCCCTGGCCCATGCCGAGCCCCACCTAGAGGGCATCCCTAAGTCCTTCCCCTGCCCATCTGGGCCTAGTGCCCACTTCCTCCAGGAAGCTGCCCTGCCCTGCCCTGCCCTACCCGGTCCACACTGGAAAGCACCTGCCATGTATGCAGCAGGCGCTAGAAACATGTGAGTGTGACGAAGGGCTCGAACTCTGTATTTTCCTTCATTTTAATCTGTGTACATCTGAGCAGCTCCCGAGGCCAGCAGCTACCACTCTTGTGGGTGCAGATGCCTCTGAGGACCCAGGGAGTGTACCCCAAGATTTGCAAACCTTTAGCAGCAGCATAAAAAAACTCAAAAGCAAAGGTATACAGAGTAAAACAGAATGTGTCCCTCACCCTAGAAGTAAGGACTATGAACAAGTTATTGTTTAATAATTACTTGTGTGGCTAGCTATGGTAGCACTTGCTGAAATACTGGCATTAGGGAGGCTGAGGCAGGAGGACTGTCACAAGTTCAAGGCCAGCCTGGGCTACATACCAAGACCTTGTCTCAAGAAACAAAAATCACTTGTGTATTAGAAATGTGGTTGGCACTGAAGTATTGGGATTTAGACCAAAAGGGCAAGGTGCCACATCAAGGGTGTCTCTGTAGCCATCCCTGCCCAGGTACCCCCTAACTCTTTGGGCCCTACGGTCTGCTTGTTGAGAGGTGGAGCTTCTGGATGCTTCCATCTTGGCCCACTCTGTGAAGCTGAGGCCTGAACAGGCTCCCCTGCTGGGATAACAGCCACGTGGAGCCTGGCAGGGGTCACCCTGGGCAAGGCAGGAGCCCACCTGAGGCTTCCTGTGTTAGTCCTGTGTCAGGGATGCCCTGGGCCTGGAACTCTTGTGATTCCCTCCTCTTGCATGCTAGAGGCAGGGCACACACGGGTGTGGGTCTATGTCCTTCCCTCCAGAAGCCCTGCCCTGAGATGCAGCAGAGGCTCTCCTGGAACCCTGGGCCAGGCCCTCTGCAGGGCATGCAACAATAGGTAACGAAAGACTGGGCTTGGGGGAGCAGCCAGGGCCAGGTGGGAAGCCAGGTGAGCGTGGCCAGGCTGGCAAGGCGGAGGCAGCCCACTCAAGGGCCCCTGGGATGCCCTTCCAGCCCATCCCACCCCGCCGAAGCCCACATACCCACAAACCAGCCATCGTCACACTGCTGCATGACATCCACCCGGTCCCCCGCATGAAGCTCAAGCTCATCCTCGTTCTGCGGTCTGTACTGGTACATGGCGCGGTACCTGCAGGGGACACAGCATAGCCAGAATTCCCTTTGCCCCTCTCCCACCCTGGGCCAGACGTTCAGGCTCAACCACGAACTGCCACTTCCTGTGAATGCGATCGGGTCCCCCCAGTGCACTCCTCTCTGCACCTAAATCCCTCAGGTCAGTGGTGGTGCAGCAAGATGCTTGTATCATAAAAGGTTCCCCATCAGTGCTCTAGAAGACCCGCAAGGACAAGGGCCACTTAGGAGGCATTTCCAAGCCCAAGGTGGGGCCAGGGGCTCAGCACTGCCCACAGTGACCCACCCCAGAACAAGTGCCCTTGGGTGGTAACTCACGGGGTCCAGTGGATCTGCGTGGTGTTGGGCGAGGAGGTGTCCGTGGGATGGCTGGGGCCTGGAGGATGTGACACAGCTGGTCCAGGAGTGTTGAGACTCTGGAGGGTCACAGGAGGAAAAGAGGGTCACCCAGAAGCAGGGTGGGGCAGAAGAGAACGAGGCACCCCCCCCCCATTTTCGTGCATCCTACACACTGGCCAGGTCCTGTCTCACAAATCCTCAGGGGTCTGCTCGGATGTTTTCCCTTTCATGGGTTGGAGCGTAAGCAACTGACTCTCCCCCTGCTGCCCGCGGTGCTGGGGAGTGAACCCAGGGCCTTTCACTGAGCTACATCTCCAGCTGCCTTTTTGAGACAAGGTCTAAGTTGTCCAGGTAGACCTCCAAATTTTGATCATTCTGCCTCGGCCTCCTAAGTGGTAGGTGACAGGTGTCCAGCACTGTGCCCAGCTACATAACTGGACTTCTGAGTGCCAGCATGGACAACACTGGGCATCTCAGGTGCTGCACACAGGGTGACAGAGTGGCTGGCATCTGGAAGGCCACCATGTCTGGGCTAGCCTTGGGCTCCCACCTAAGCAGGCTGGCTTAAGTCCGGGGTTCCCAAGGCCAGCCAGGTTCTGCCCGTCCCCCCCCTCTACTCCCAGTGGGCACTAGCCCTGGGGTGGGACACGGCCACCTCACCTGCGCCTGGGACCTGGGCTCCGAGAGGCCAGAGCGGCGGGGCGAGGTGCGGCCCGCCCAGTCAGCTGGGTCAGTCGGGCTGCGAGGGGCCAGGCAGGCAGTAGGAGCCAGGCGGGGGGACGCGGGCAGCTGGGGGCCATCATCGCAGACTCGGAGCCGGGGCTCCCTGTACACCTGCACATAGCTGGCGGGGAAGATGCCCTGGCGCCCTGTGCCCGTGATGCGTCCCTCATACCAGTTGTCGTTCACCTTGCGGATCAGGCAAATGCGCTCCCCCTGCGGGCAGGGAAGGGTCAGTGTGTCTGTCCTTCCCCGTCCTCCTGGTCCAGACTCCAGTCACAGGGGAGCCAGGGGCTAATCACACAGACACAAGCCAGGCTCTGCTCAGTCCCGCACGTGGCTGTGGGCAAGCTGCTGGTCCTCTCTGAGCTCCTCTCCTCCCATGCCAAGTTTGCCCGGAGGTGCAGGCTAGGTATACAGCAGACTCGGGAAAGCAGCGCCAGCCAGATGTGGGCACCACTGCAGGACACAGGCCAGCGCCTGTCCCCCAGTGGGGACAGCCTGTCATGAATGTGACAAAGCCAGCGTGCCCAGGGAAAGGGGAGCCCTCCAGCCCCCAGCTGACTGCTGTCAGGGGCAGACCCCCTGCCCCTGCAGGGGGCTTCCTCTGCCCTGTCCACCCTGTCCAACCACTTGCTTCCCTCTCTGTCACCTGGGCTGGGTCCTCTGGGTGGCTCTCACTAGTGGCATTCAAGGACTCGGCCACAGAAAAAAACCTAAGGAGACCAGTGACCAGTTCCTTACTTTCCAGGGCAGCACTTTTCAAAATATCATCAATCTATAGTAAATAAAGAAGTCTGCCAGGAATGTAGCTCAGTGGCACAGTGCCTGCCTGGCAAGTGTGAGGTCCTGAGTTCGATTTCCAGTATCAAAATAAACAAAGTGAATTCCAAAAATGCTCCGTCAGCAGCTGCAGCCCTCACAGACATCTGCCTAGAGTCTGACAAGGTAGCCCCTTCTTGTGGGCCTCTACCCTGAGTTATATCCCCAGCCTTTTTCTTATTTATTTATTTATTTAGTTTTGGCCAGGCTAGGCTCCAACTTGCTTTTTTTTTTTTTGGGGGGGGGGTTAAACTCAAGCCCTTGTGCTTGCCAGGCAAGTGCTTATTCTACCGGGCCATCTCCCTGGCTCTTAGGTGTCAACCTGCAGTCCTCCTGCCTCAGCCTCCCAGAAGGCTGAGATTTGCGGCTATGCCACCAAACGGGGCTCCTCTTTCTTATAGCTTTTTACTCCAGTGCTGGGGATCAAACGCAGGGCCCTGTGCATGCTAGTCAAGCACCCTGTCACTATTATAACCCAGCCCAATGAGGTACCCTCTCTACATAGAACACAGTCTAACAATTTTATCTATTCCTGTAAAAACACAAAGCATGATCCTCACAGCCTACCAACATACCGCTTAAAAACAAAACTCTGGAGAACAGTAACAATCTAAAAATAGACTAGACTACAGGGGACATACTCCAAGGCACTGGGGAGAAATCTGAAATGCTGCCCACAGGTGTACAGACCTGACTTTATTTATTTATTTATTTATTTATTTATTTATTTATTGTTTTTTTGGGATAGTTTCATGATGCAGTTCATTCACTGTGTAGCCCAGACTGGCCTCGAACTCACAGTGATCCTCCTGCCTCAGCCTCCCGAGTGCTGGCATTACAGGCATATGCTGCCATGCCCAGCCTACCTGACTCTTTAAAAAAGTTTTTTTTTTTCAGCTCCTTCCCCATGTCCTTCCCTGTGCCCACCCCACCTAACACTCCCCAGCCACCTTTCGGAAGGACAGCTCCACCTCCAGGTCCCCCTTAAAGGTGTACTGGGCCACTGCGTCTCCATACTCCACCACTTGGTAGGTGGGGGGCTTGATGGGCTTGGGGACCTCATCTGCGGGCAGCACCTGCAGGAAGGCACGAGACAGCTGTGGTGCTGGCACCTGCCCAGCACACCTGGGCCTCCCTGGAGGGGCCGAGGTGGGGCAGGGGGGCCCTGGCCAAAGGGAAGACATCAACTTGAACACTGAACGAGACACAGCCTGGTGGTGGGCAAAACCAAGGGGGCTGTGTTGCAGAGTCCAAGAAGCCTTCCTAGCGAGGCGTGGGGGCACACACTGGTGACCCCAGCACTTGGGAGGCTGAGGCAGGAGGACTGCAATGAGTTCCAGGCCAGCCAGTGAATTCAAGACTAGCCTGAACCACATAGTGAGACCCTATCTCCAAAAACCAAAAAGGAAAAGGAGGTCCAGGATGAGAGGAGGAGGAGGCAAAGTAGCGGTAGCTTCCCGGAGGAAGAACCTCGGAGAGGTACTAGAGCAGGCACTGGTGGGGCAGGGAAAGTCAAGTGCAGAGGCGGAAGCTCATCCTACTGAAGAAAGCATGGGCCAGCAGCAGGAAGTAGGGGCTGAGTCACAGGGAGGGCCTGAGGACCTGTGCGAGGCCAAAGACTTCACCTTTCCCCACAGCCGAACCCAGTGCCCTCGGCTCAGTGTCTCGGCTCCTCCCTTCTCTCCCACCCGGTGCCCAATCCCAGTGCTCTGTTTCACCCTGCTCACAAAAATGAAGAACCCAATCAACTATTTCACTAAGATATAAATAACTAGCTGGGTGTGGTGATGTACACCTGTATCCCTGCACTTGGGAGGCTGAGGCAGGAGTATCGACTCGAGCTCTAGGCCAGCCTGAACCAGACAGCAAAGCCCTGTCTCATAAAGCACAACAAAATAAAATAAACAAAATAAACAGAACAGGATATAAATAACTGATGGAGTAGATTCTTGTATACTGTGAGGCTGCAGCATCAGACAGATTCATCTGTTAGCAAGGGAGGCTTCAGATGCCTATGATATCAAGAGCCTGAATTAAATAACAGCCTGACCCATGGGTCAGAAAGGAAGGGACAGAGGAAGTGAGATAATTCAAGGGAAATGAAAAAAAATCAACACTTGGGAGATATAGCTAAAGCAGGGTACAGAGCTAAACTTAAAGCATCAATTCGTCATTAGGAAAAAAGCTTTAGATCAATAACCTAAACATGCACTCTAAGAAGCCAGAACAGAAAGGAGAAATTGAATCTCAAGTAAGCCAAAGGGAGGATATGATAAAGAGGCAGAAATCAACAACAACAATGGACCATGGGCCAAGTCCAGCTCCCCAAGCAACAGAATCATTATGCACCACAAACAGGCACTAATAATTTTTTTTAAAAATTGAAACAATAGACCTCAAGCCAGAATGTACATTGCTAATATAAAAAATGAAAAACAGATCACATTTTACAGACACTACCAGGACATTTAGCCAGGTGTTGTGGATGATAGCCACTGCCTAGAATCCTAGCACTCGAGGAGGCTGAGGCAGGAGCACCACGAGTTTGAGCCCTGCTTGGACACCTTATCAACTTAGACAGAACTTGCCTCAAAATTAAAAATCAAGAGGAGCCAGAGATGTAATTTTGTGCCCCCATGCTTGTACTGGATGCACAAGGCCCAGGTTTCAGTCCCCAGTGCCCCTAAAAAAGTTAGGGGTGTAATCAAGGACTACCATGAGCAACTTTACACTAATAACACTTATTTTTTTTTTCCTACATTACTGGGGATTAAACCTAGGGCCTTTGCAGTATGCTATATCCCCTGCCCTTTTTTTAATTTTTTGAGACAAGGTCTTGTTTAATTGTCCAGGCTGGGCTAGAACTTGAAATCTTCCGCCTCAGCCTTCCGGAGGTGCTCAGATTACAGGCATGTGCCACTACATTGTTAGAGACATAAATGCTAAAGATAACCTATGCTAGTCTAGGCTTCCATCACGCTAGAACTCATCTCTCTGGAATGCAGAGATCTGCATTATTTAGTAATACCTCACTGAAATTCTGAAATGCATCTGTAAAATGGGGACAATCTATTCCTCCCAGGCAGGGGGAAGAACAGAGGAGGTTAACACACCTGAACTACTGTATTTTCATATGATTTCTAAATCGTCAAATACTTCGAATGCTTGCTAGTTATGATTAGGATTACTTACTTCCAAGGACAGCTTTATTTCATGTTATTTTTTTATTTTTGGTGTTTTGAGACAGATGTAATCTCCCTATGTAGTCCACACAGGCCTTGAACTCCTATGTAGCCCAAGGTAGTCTTGAACTTTTGGTGATCCACCTGCCTCAGCCTCCAGAGTGCTGGGATCATACACCTGGCTCAAGGCCAGCTTTAGAAAGATGGATTCCGAATGGGAAGAGTGTGGGATGGGGTGGTGGGTTCCAGATCAGGATCTAGGCCCCAGGGTCCTCTCCTGGGCTGGGCTCTACCCACATTCATCAGCCTAGGCTTATGCTGAGCAGCAGCCTAGGCCTGCAGGGGCAAAGCCACTCAGGAGAGGCGGCACCCGCCCCTCAAGGAGGCACTGCACCCTAAGGCTCTCACCGTGGAGAGCAGCCCTGCCTGGCTCCTGCCGACGCCCACGGTGCCCTCACCTCCACATAATTAGCAGGGAAGATGCCCAGCCGGCCATGGTGCTCCCCCTCCAGCCAGTTCTTGTCCACCTCCTTGTGGATGTACACGATGTCGCCCTTCTGCAGACTCAGCTCCCTGCAGGCCGCAGCCCAGGGCACAGCGCGCTGAGGTCTCCCAACAACCCTCCCTGCAGCAGTCCTGCCCACTGAACCCAAATGCCCCCAGCCCCACTGGGGTGCCCATTGGAGCCCTGGCCCCCACCCACACCCAGGCACAGAGACTGCCCAGGGCTGAAGGGGACGCCTTGACAGGGCCGCTTACTTGGGGGACTGTGCCTGGAAGTCAAACTTGAGTCTGGCAGCCTTCCTCTGGGCAGGGGAGAGGGCAAAGGGGTCTTCTCAGTTGGGCAGGGGCTATGGCCCAGCCACCCCACCCCCTGACCCCAGGACTGCCTGTACCTTCTTCTCTTCCTTCCTGGCCGGGCTGCTGCCCCTCTCAGGCACACTGGGGTCTGAGGAGAAACACTTTTCAGTGTGGGCAGGCCCCTTGGGGGGGTGCACCCCTCAGGACAGGCCCAGGGAAGTAAGGGGCTGTGCCCTCCCTGTCCGCCTGGGGACACAAAGCGGATCTGGTCCTTACCACAGGCCGAGGACGGGTAGACAAAATCTCTACGACCTAGGAAGGGGCTTCCTCCTCCATCCGCCATTCTGTGGGGGCTCAGGGGTCGGGAGGACCCCAAGTAAGGTGCGTGCGGAGAGCTGGAGCCCCAAGCCTGGGCGGAGCTGCAGGAACGCAGGGACTGAGCCACCTGTCTAGGGCTTCAAGCCCACCCTCAACCCTCACAACTCCTAGGTCCTGGGCTCGCAGCAGGATGTCCGACTTCCCGAGCTTGGCTTGGCTGGGTCAGGAATGGGCAAGGCCAGGGCGGCAGAGGCCCGGGCAGGGAGGGGTGCGTGGGGCGGGGCGGGGCCCGTGTCCCCACCACCCAAGGGCTGGGGCCCCGCTGCCCGGCCTGTGGGTGCGGTTGCGGGGCGGCCCTGCGGCCTGGGATCCTCCCAAGACCCTCTCCACCTTTCGCCCTTCTGGCCCCTCCCCGCCCGCCCTCGGGTCCGTCCCAGCGCCACGTCCCCTCTTGCCCGGCTGCGTCCTGTCCCGCACTTACCGGGCCTGGGGCCGCTGCTCCGGGGCCCGTCTGGGCACCTGCGAGCTCTGTGCGGGAGAGACCGGGTGTGGTGAGGCCCTGACCGAGGCCACCTTCCCCCGGAAAAGTTCGCAGCCGGGCGGCAGGCGGAGGCGGGAGGGGCGGGCAGGACGCGGGGTCCTAGAGGCGCCCGCGGGAGGGGAAGGAGGAGAGGAGAGGGAGGGAAGGGGGAGAAGAAGGGGGCGGGGAAGGGAAGGAAGAGGAGGGGAAGGGAG
The DNA here is from genome assembly GCF_000260255.1 of Octodon degus. Taxonomy (NCBI): domain Eukaryota; kingdom Metazoa; phylum Chordata; class Mammalia; order Rodentia; family Octodontidae; genus Octodon; species Octodon degus. The sequence goes on along the minus strand of NW_004524612.1, from coordinate 8,917,619 downwards.
GGGAGAAAGAGGAGGGGAACAAGATGGGTGAGGTCAGGATTGCCGGACAGAGCCAGGCCTGAGGTCAGGCTAAGGTGGAGTGGCCTGCGAGGGCTCCTAGGGTTCACTGGGAAAGTGGGCACCCCGTGTTTTGGAGAGAAGACAGGGATGACTTCACCCAAGGTCACTGCAGACTCCCAGGGCCCCACCCAGCCTGGCCCCACAGCCAGGGATTCCCTAGGTGGAGCCAGGGCACCTGGTACCTTGGGGGATGGCAAGCGAGTCTCAATGGCCCGCAGGTCCTTGTCCAGCTCTGCGCTCAGCTTGGCCAGTTCTCGCTCCAGCAGGACCTGGGGGTGGGGAGACATCAGGCAGCAAGAGGCATGCACTATGTGCAAGTGTGTGTGTGTGTGTGTGTGTGTGTGTGTGTGTGTGTGTGTACACGCATGCGCGTGTGTCAAAGACTGGGATTTAGGGCAGCTAGAAGCTCCAGGGCCCAGGACAGGCCCCCTGCCTGTGGGCCTAGGGGGCAGATGTCACTCCAGGAGTCAGGAGGACATTCCTGTCCCCTCTCCCCACCCTGTACTCCAGGTTCCTGCTCTGCCTTCTTACCAGTTTTGCTTCTCTGTCCCCTGGAGTAACTCTCGTACCTATGTACCTATGGAGCTGTTTCCTTGCTGTCTCCTCTGCAGTCTTTCTGGTACCAGCCAGGCTGCTGCCCCCATGCTGCCAATCCCAGAGGGCTGAGCATTGTGCATCACACATGCTCGCTCACTCTCTCTCTCTCTCTCTCTCTCTCTCTCTCTCTCACACACACACACACACACACACAGATGCACATGCAACCCTCCCACCAACTCCCTGGAGCTGATTCCAGTCTCCTCCCTCCCCATGTTGGTGACAGAACACAGGGGCTCCACCACTGAGCTACATGCCCAGTCCTTTTAAAAAAGTATTTTGAGACAGGTTTTCACAAGTTGCTCAAGCTGGGCTTGAACTTTTGTGTCCCTGCCTGAGCCTCCCTGGAGCAGCTGAGGCTGCAGGCTACACCACCCCGCCCAGCTGCCCTCTGGTCTGCATGACATCATGAGGCTACTTCCGGATAGCCCCGCTCCACACTGACTGCGCCCCACCCTACTCCTGCTGCGTGAAGCCTGTGTTCAGTATGTGTTTATCAAGTGCCTGTTGTACAGCAGGCACCGTCTGGGTGCTGGGCTGGCAGCGAACTTTATGGGCCTGGAGACAGAGTCTCTGGTCTGTGCACATGGTCACTGGGCCCCACACAACCCAGAATATCTCCCTCCCCCTCACCCCCAAACTGAATTTGAACTCACCTCGATGGGCTGTGAGGGCTTCTCAACAGTCTCATCCACCAATGGCTTCTTGGGCTGAAAGGTGGAACAGGGTGTCAGGGGGGACCCACTTCCCAAGTGCTTCAGCTGAGGGGTAGACCACTTCCAAAGCTCTGGGCTGACACGCACCTTCTGACCAGTCTCTAGTTCTTGCAGAAACTGGTTCCAGGAATCTTCTGTCCAGACATTGTCCACTTTCTCCCTGCGTCTGGGCACCTGCTCGGATGTGGGTGGTCATCGGCTTGAGGAGCAGGGTACTGGCTCACAAACCAGGCGCTCAGGCTCACCCTGCTCGCACCCATGCCCTCTATGGACCCTCTGCCAGACAGCAGATGGCTGGGCCCCGGTGGGAGCACACGGGGGCTACCTGATTTGGGCGCTGCACTCCCACGGAGACTGCCCCAGGAGCATAACTGAAGGTGCTTCTAGGTGGTTGTTGGCAGTGACCCCAGCTTCTCCTGTGGGACAGGAAGGATATCCTTTCAATTTTCTTTTAGGGAAACTAAGGAATAATGGAGGTCACAGCCCTGGGCAAAGGAGCCACACCCTTCTTCCACCCCGGCCCCTACCATGGAGGGGCATAGGCTGCCTTTGCCTGCCCCGGCCCCTTCCTGTATAAATGATACTAGATAATGGCCAGGGCTCAGAGCTCCACCACCTAGTGACAGTGCGACCTTGCACACCTTAGATGGTACCTCGGGCTCAATCCCTGGGAGACAGAGGGAATGTGAATTTGGTCCCCAGGAGAAGCCCTGACACAAACCAGCTTTACGGAGGGTGCTGGGCCTTTGGTAAAACCAGCTGCCATGGCTGGGTGGTCCCACCTTATGCCCCATCCTACTCCCTGGGCAGCCCTGCCTGGAGTCCTGGGCAAGTCACTTTTGCTCCCAGGGCCTTGTTTCCACGGCGGGTGGGTGGGGTGGGGAGAGGGCTGCATTCAGTGACCTCAGCTGTGTGACCACCCTAGCCACCAGCCACCATAGCACTAGTCTGACCCATCTACCCATCCCCCAGGCCTATCTTCTGGCTGGCTTTAATGTCCCAGTCTGTTTCTGGTTTGAAAGTCTACCAAGTAGAAGCACCACATCCAGCTTATCAAATGATGGAAGGTCTACATGGAGTGTCAGGCTCTGTGGGGTGCAGTTATGACTCTGCTCTGACTTTAGTGATAATAAAGCAATCATAAGCATGGAATGTGTCACTGATGATCTAAGGAGGCTGTGGTCCTCACTGAACCTGAGAATTGCTCATGTGGGAGCCTAGTTGCTGTGTGCCAGGCACGATACAGGGTGTCCCCATCTCTCAATACAGCCTCAGCGTCCCCCAAAGGACCTCACTCACGAGAGGGGCACGCCGAGACCCAGTGCAGCTAAAGGCAGTGCACTGGGTAGAACCCAACTCTGGGTCCAGGCTGGAGATGGCAATGATTAATCAGCAGACACAGGCCAGTCACGGACCTGCTAGTGAGCTGGCGAGTCCAAGCAGCCATGGATGGCTCTCACTCTGAGCATGAAGTTCCCAGCTGTCTCCCTTCACCTCATGCATTGTGGTTGCGTGCAGGCAGGCACAGAACCCATCCACACTTTTCTTTTTCCTCAAGTGTCAAAGCAGATGACCAGCTGCCCTCAACAGTTCTGTCCACAGGACCTTGACACTCCCCCTCCTTAAAGTGGCCCATGGATCTTTGAGAGGGGTTGGCTCCTCCTGATGGGCTACAGACTCTACAGACTGGGGCAGTCTTTCCTGGTCAGGAACAGCAGCCTTTCCCTTTTTGCTTTGGTGGATTAGAAGATCAGGTGGTGGAAACTTGGGGGACCAGAGGGAGCCTTGAGCCAGAAGCAGACCTCTGTGTGCGCCGTGGCCACGAGGGGGCGCAGGTCCCGCGAGGAGCACAGGGCCTGAGGCAGCCTCTGCCTTTGCTCACCTGCTGGAGGTCGTCGCTGCAGTGCCAGCACTGCGGGCAGATCTTTGGTGGGGCCCAGGATGCCTGGGCTCCGCAGAGGGGGCACAGGAGATCACTGTGGGTAGAAGACAGCCGGGGACAGGGTGTGGAGGGGACCGTTTATATTTCCAGTGTAACACCACTTTCACCCTAGCTCCTGAGGTCAGTTCCCAGGGACACCCACGGTGGGCTTTGTGCAGTGGGCTTCCTCTCTTTATAAAATCTTCAAAACAGCTTTAGGGTAGGTAGTGGCCCCATGGCACAGGTGAGGAAATATAGGTCCAAAGAAATCTGACAGGGCATGGAAGGGGAGCCGGGGCTCTGTCTGTCTGTCTGTCTGTCTGTCTGTCTGTCTGTCTGTCTGTCTGTCTGTCTGTCTGTCTGAGAGCAGGTCTCACTATGTAGCTCAGGCTGGTCTCAAACTCCCAGCAGTCTTCCTGCCTCATCCTCCCAAGTGCTGGCATTACAGATGTGAGTCACCACACCCAAGTCGCGCGCTCTTAATGACCACCTGCCAGAGGAGATGAACTTCCTGAAACTCACGGAGACCTTTCAGGCAAACCGCACCACCTGCCCCACCCTCAAAGGCCACTGGGGCTGTGCATCCTGTCCCCGCGCCAGCAGCAGGCTGGGGGGACTGTGATCCCACACGCACGTCCTCACCTCTGGGTGGGTCCTGGAAGGTCCAGTCCTGCTGCAGGTCTGGGGAGTGGAGAGGATCAGGTCACAGGCAGAGCAGAAAGTGAGCTGGGTGCCCTGGGTGGCTGCTGGGCTGCTCCCAGCCTCCCTCCCACCTCTCAAGGGCTGAGGGCTGAGTCAGGGCCCCAAGAATGTTCTGAGGGAGGGAAGGGATCAGGAGGCCGGTGGCAGCTCTTGGGAGGGCCCTGGCAGCCAACTCGGCAGACCTTCTCTGCCGTTCCCCACACACACAACCTCCCAACCTGCAGACCTCGGTACCCTCGGTGCCCGCCACGGTGCAGGCTGGGAGGCGACTCCCCTCTGGCTCTCGCCCTGCCTTCCATGTGCCTTTCTGAATGCTCTCCTTCCTTAGGAACCTCTGGCAGGCCTTGTGGGAAGAGCTCCTGACCAGCTGGCTACTGCCCCTTAGCGCCCCACAGTACCCCACTCTGTTGGCTGGCCGGGTTTTCCTGATTCTCCCAGCAGGCTGTGACTACTCATGACCTCCGCACCCCCCTCCTCAAGATCTTCAGATGGTTTAACTCCAAGCGTCCCGTGGGCAGCAAGTATCACCTCCTTTTGAATTCCTTCCTCACCTGGCTGCAGGGAGCAGATTTGGTTTTGCTCTGCCTCCTGAACTGCGCCCTTCTGACTGATAGTTGAGCATCTCTGGAACTTCTAATCATCCACCTGCCTGAGAACTCAGCCTGTTGACCTTCCTGAGTGGCACTGACTAGTCTAAGTGCTGGGGACCAAAGCCAGCACTTCACACATGCTACGCTCCACCACTGAGCCACCTGGGTAATATTCTTCTCTTGAGACAGGGTCTCACTGCATTGTCCAGACTGGCCTTGAATTTAGGATCCTCCTGCCTCAGCCTCCTGGGTAGCGGGGATCACAGGTGTGTGCCGTCCCCTCAGGTTAAGGCTTTTAAAATCAGTCAAACTTCTATATTCACAAATTCTTCATCTATAGATTGAACCAAACCATAGACTGAAAATTTTCAGGAAAAAAATCACAACTGTGCTGAACATGTGCAGGCTTTTTGTTTTGTCATTACCCCTTAAAAACTGCAGTACAGGGGCCGGGGAGATGGCTCAGTAGGATAAGCGCTTGACTGGCAAACGCCAGGATCTGAGTTCAATCCCCGGTTCCGCCAAAAACAAACAAACAAACAAACAAACAAAAACTGCAGTACAGCAACTGTGTCCATAGCCATAGCATTGAGTTTGTATTAGGTCTAATAAGCAACCTAGAGTTGCAGGAGGGTGCACATAGGTGGTGTGTGAACACTGCGCCATTCTGCAATTTGCATACTCAAATCACACAGTGGGGTGAGGCTGGAGCTGGGCCTAGTCACACAGGAGACCCCAGCAGCCTGGGACTTCAGTGTCTGCAGGGCTCCTGCATGCTGTCCTGCTGCGATTTATTCCCAAGCTGCACAAGCTTGGCTGCACATTAGAATGTCCCTGGGAGCTTTCAATCAAAATCTCTTTTGAGAGACTCCCAGGTACTTCCATCTGCAGCTCAGACCTGGCCAGTGAAGTACAGTGTTGAATTTTCAACTGCCTATTGGACATCTTCACTTGGATGTGACATAGATCAAAAACCAAATGCTCCTTAGCTGTGTCCGTCCAGGGGCTGGATGCAATAGCACACGCTGTAGTCCCAGCACTCGGGAGGCTGAGGCAGGAGGATCACTGTGAGTTTGAGGCCACCGTGGGCTACATAGTGATTTCAAGGGCATCATGAACTACACAGGAGATCCTGCCTCAGAAACAGGACAGAACAGAACAAAAGCGCTCGTCCTGCAGTCCTCTCTGTCTCTACAGATAGCATTCTGTCCTTCAACTTGCCCAGGTTTAAGATCATCCTTGACATGCCATATGCGATCCATCAGCAAATTCCAATCGCTGTCCCTGGAACACAGCCAGAGCCTCACCCTAGCCCATCAGGTCTGCAGCTGGTGCCTGGCCCAGCTCACTGTGGTCTTGAGCTTGGCCTAAAGCAGAACTTTTTTCCCGGTGCTGCTGAGGCAGGAAATGGGCCCCCGCTTCCACCATCTCCTGTGTACCCACAGCCTGGTACAGCCTCCCCGGCCACCCCTATCTGAGCACGTGAGTCACTGTCCCAGCCCGTGCTGGCCCACACCTTCCCGCTGCTCTCTGGCGCCCTCTCTGCTGGGGTGCTCCTGACTGCTCCGCTGGGCCCCCTCCACCCAGGGCTCTCGCTCTAGGGCCACCCACAGAGCTATGGCTGAGGCTCCTCCCCGCCCTCTCTTTTCTCCCTGGCCTTTCCACTAGGCCCTCCTGCTGCCATGCCGAGGTTTATCTGTCTAGCCTGTCTCCCTCTTATCTCCCCTTTTACTTTAGAACAGCGCTCAGCACACAGGATGCACTCCACAGGCAGACAAGGAGTGACAGACGGGCCGGTGACCCTGTGGCCATGGCACACAGGGCACAGGCTTGGCTGCATTGTCAGTTGTGGAAGAAACCAATGCTTTGGGCCTAGGACTGATGTACTAATGGTGCAAACTCAGCCCGGCAGGAAAAGAACAGGATTTGGGGAAGACTACTTCCCTGCACCTTCAGAGGACACCGGGGGACAGCAGCTGGTCACTGTCTGCCCCAGGATGCTCTGGAGGCCACTGCTGGCCTTGAAGAAAGGGAGGGACAGTAAGACTCCTTTCTTTTCTTTTCTTTTTTTTTTTTTTTTTACTTGTTTCTTTTCTTTTTTGGGGGGGAGTCAGTTTCACTATGCAGCTCGGGCTGGCCTTGAATTCATGGCGACCCTCCTCTGTCATCCTCCCAAGTGCTGGGATCACAGGCTTGTGCCACCACACCTGGCACTTTCTTTGGCCTGTTTTAGGGACCTCTCACCTGACAGCCTGGGGGTTGTGAACAATACCCTAAACTGACAGGTCTCCTTTACTGTCCTTCCCTCCTCCCTCAGCTGCAGTGCCCGATTCTACTCTGGCTTGGAGAGGTGGCACACACCTGTGATCCCAGCACTCAAGAGGCTGAGGCAGGAGGATCACTGTGCATTTGAGGCCAGTCTGCACTACACAGTAAGACCCTGCCGCAAACCTCCCCCTACCAAATTAAAAAAAAAAAAAAAAAAGACATTTCCAGAGCCCACTCTTTGCCCTGGCAGGATATCAAACCTGGCAATTTCCGGTGAATCTGCTGAAACATTCTCCGATACCAGTCCCTGGGGCAGTCCACACTCTGCAATCAGAAACCACCAGGTTAGGCTTTCGTGCTCACCCTCCCTCCTAGGAAGGAGCCCTGTGGAAGCTTCCCTTCCTGAGTCTCTTTTCTAGCCTCCCTTGAAGCCACGTGGGTGGGCTGGGGGGCATCTCTTGTGGCACCTTTCCATGACAATGAATATGCACTAAGATGCAGCACGTCACCTGTGAGTTAGATACCCAAAGGTCTCCATCAGTGTATACAGCAGTGACCACTCCATTGTGAGATTCCGGGGATTAACATTTTTCCTCTTTGCTTGTCTACAATTTCTAGTATTCTACAAAGAACACATGTAGCAAGTGGCAAGATGGCATTTTATCTTTCATCATCCACCTCCACTGAGCCTGGGGTGGCAGGGGGACTTTGTGCCAGTTGCCCGCTGCAGATCTGCAGCTGCCTCCAGACAGGAAGGCAGTAGGGGAAGGATAGCAACCAGCACTGCTGGGTACCCGGACCCTTCTATGCCTTTCCACCCGGGGCTTATTCTCTCATTTTGCCAGCCTCTCAGTAGCTACTCTGTGAGCCCCTGACTGCACCAAGCCCTACAAAACCAAGAAGAGGAGGGTCTCTGCCAGGTGCAGCTCTTATGATGGTGGTTCCTTCCACGTTGGAGGCCCTGGTGGGAATTCTGGATGTGCAACTTGACACAGAGTACCCACAACTTTATAAGGTTCACAACTCCCAAAACTCATCATGGTTGAAGCCCTGCTTAGTCTGGAATGGTCAGGGGACAGACTTTATTGCCCTATCCAAAATTCCACTGATAGAAGTGACAGCTCAGTGTAGGTCCCCGGGCCCCTGTCTGTGACACCTGCAACCCTGGACTCACAGATCGGGGGGCGATGGGCATGCCACTCTCATCCACAGGCCCGATGCCCTCATACTTGACCCAGCGCCTGTCCCGATGCCGGCTGTCCTTGGTCCATGTGGCTGACCAGTTCTGGGCATGCTGGGAAGTGGGGGTCTTTGGGCTCGAAGAGGGCCAGCTCCCAGGGCCTGGCCAGGTCTGGTACCAGGCAGGGTCTGCAGGGCATGTGCAGGACAACATTAGCTGAGGGCAGGGTCCCCACCTGACCTTGTTTGTCCCTTAGCTCCCTAGAACATGGATTCCTGTGGGTCCAAAGTTTCAACATGCCCTTGTTTGTTTGAGCAGATGACGCAGGCGCTACAAAGCTCATCCCCAGCAACGCTACCGGCTTATTTGTTTATTTATTGAAGTGAATTAAAACAGATTTTGTTCTGAGAAATCTGCGCTGTCCCCACCCCATCCTGCTTCCCTGGGACTGTCCTAAAAGTCTGTAGAATGAGATCTGGGAATCATCACTTACAGAGAATGCTGGGGACACCCCAGCTGGGGTGCGGCAGAAAAGATACCAGGCTTAGAAAGAACAGACTTGAATTCACTGCCCAGCTCTGCCATCTACTAGTGGTGTGACTTTGTCACCCTCTCGGTGGGTGCCTCAGTTTTCACTTCTGGGAAACAAGAGCAATCACAGCTGAGAGTGGGTGGCATCTGGTGCGTGTGCCTGGCAGACACTGCCAAGGGGCCCTCAGCGAGGACAGAAAATCTTTCCTGGGTCATGGCTGCTGTGTCGCCAGCTTCCCTGGAATCTTTGGCCTCTAAGTAGCTAGTGTTGCTACAAAATGACTTTGGGAACCAGAGGACATGGGACTGACTGTCTGTCCAGTCTTGGTGGCGGGCAGTCTGCGGCTGCCACTGTACCACAAGGATAATGTTAATAATTGTACATGACTTCTCAGGAAGCAGAGGAGTAAAGTCAGGTTTGTAAACTGTCTCTACAGGGTCCACAAGCTGTGTTCTTAATTACTTGTTAAGCAACCAGTCCTTCACTGCGGGCCTGCCTAAAGGGAATACTCTAGAAAAGACACCGCTGCCTAAGGGCAGGCCTGTACCCAGAAGTTCCCAGGAGCTCTGGACCAGGCCTTTGGGCTACCTCACTCCTCCCACCCCAAGGTCCTGCCCCAAGGAGTTGGGCCCAGAAGGGGACTGTCCCCACCCCTTCCTGCCAGCATTCCCTCCCTGCCTGTCATTCCCAGTCTAGTCCAAGTAATTCCTTGGCTGAGCGCGAGTGCCATCCCTTCCCCTGGCATGGGGGGAGGGTGTCAGTGTCTCTGTGTCATGTTTCTCTTGCTGAGTCAACATTCTTGCACATGGAGGAATCGGGGTCCTCCTGGTGGCCAGAGACCCGTATGTCCCCTGCTGCCCACCCACCTTCCCACACGGTGCCAGACAGCAGATTCCCCCTGGGGCCCCGGAGCACCTGTACCTGAGTGGACTCACCTGGGGGTTGGGAAGCATCTCTTGCTGCTGGGATGTAACCATTGCACACAGTCCTGGGCGCAGGGTCATGGAACTGGAAATTAAGGGTGTTGGAGCCACCGTTCCGGATCACAGGCACCTGCGGGGCAGGCCGGGAGCAGCAGCTCAGGGCCCAGAGGGTCCCATAGAAGAGGAGGAGAGATGGCTGTCAGGGTTCAGCTGTCCCCATGGTGAGGTCTGTGGGCTCTGTGAGCTCTCCGTGGGGACCCTTCATCTGAGCCCCTTCTCTCCCTCTCGTCCCTTTCATCCTCTCCTGCCCCCACCATGAACCCCCAGTGTGCCCTCTTCCTCCCTGCTTCACTCACCCGTGTCCCCCGAGAGGATGGCCCTATGTGGGCCCGGAGGTGGCCTGGGATGAAGTCGTCCAGGCTGAGCCCAGCAGGAAGGCTGCAGGGCGGACCTTGCATGCTTGGGTCAGGGTTGGAGGACACTGAGTGTGCCAGCTGCTCCTGTGCACGTCCCCTGTGGGGAAGGAGGAAGGAAGGGAAAGCCCTGCTGGGCTGCAGTGCCTGTGCCCTCTGGGTTCGCAACCCTGGGTTGGGGGAGGAGGGCTGGCTGGGGTGGGGAGGTGTTGGGACCAGCTGGGTGGGAGCTCAAGGACCCAGGAAACAGGCCACTCTGGGTGCCCGCCTGCAGGCTGCCTGTACAGGCTCCCAGGCACAATGGGCTACTTGTTAGTCCAGGGCAGGAGCTCTGGGTGGGAGTGGGGGAGGGGGAGGCCTGGGCCAGGAGGAGGGGAGGGAAGGCTGGCCAGGAGCAGGCCTGCAGGCCCACTGGCCAGGCCCTCGGGGCTGCCCTGCCAGCAGCAGTACAGGCCGCAGCCCCCGGGGGAAGGCACCGGGAACTGGGACAGCTGGCAGCAAGGGGCCTAGGCAGCAGGACTTTCAGTTCCTCTGCCTCCCCCAGGCCTGTGTCGCATGTGCTTGCCCGCAGGCACAAGGGGTTCTGCAAGCCCAGCCAACAGCAAGGCCACCAGCCCATAGCCCTTCCCAACAGCCAGCAGTGCCCTGATTCCTAACAAGGCCTGGGAGAGCATGGCGGGGGGGCATTGCAAGGCTGCAGGAGCACCCCTCGGCTCAGAGGAAGTGTGAGCTTCATTCTGGTCTTCTTCACAGGCTAGAGACTCAGAGAGCTCAGGGAGCCAGCTAGGGATGGGATGGACAGACGAGTCCTACTCCTGGAGGGCGGTGCTAAGGGCCCCTGATGCACTCCTGCACACACACACACACACATGCATTCAGGCTTTCCAATGCATGTGCATGCACACACACACACACACACACACACACACACACACACACACATCCTGCACCTCCAGGCTCTCCTATTTGCTTGCATTTTTGAGACAGGGTCTCTCTATGTAGCTTATGCTGGCTTTGACTTCACTATGTAGCCCAGGCTGGCCTCAAACTCCCAGCTATCACCCAGTCTGTTTACAAGGAGGGACTTCCCTGACAGCACTAAACCTGGCTCCACAGCAAATTCCTTTTCCCCATGCAAGGGTCAGGGGAGGGGGGCCCAGGAGACAGAGGCCTGTAAGACGAGAGGTCAGAGGCAGACATCCTGCATTGTGCTGTGTGCACCCAGACAGCGGTGGGGCAGAGCACCGCCTCCTTACCTCTACTGTTGCATGGGGCCGTCAGTGCAGCCAATCCCCACTACCTCTGGACTGGACCAAATCGGATTCGCCTATGCCAGTGGGGGCCTGGGGGGAGGGGTCTCTGTAAGGACAACAGATGCTGGGATACCCTGACATGCGTGGTGGAGTGAATACACATGCAACATCATGAACAGCACTTCTAGGGGTACGATGGGGATCATGTGAGCAGCCTAGGGTCGGGACACAGGTGTGTATGGATGGTAGGTGCAGGCAGCAGTGGTTCTGTGAGCTGCATGGGCAGAGTGGAGATGGAGGTTCAGAGGGGGCTGTGAGTCTTCTTCTGGACCCAGTGCCTGCTCAGGCCTTGGCAGACTGGCGAGAGTGTAGGGAAGGCTGTGGGTGGCACCCTGTCGCTGGTCTGCCTTTGTGGGCATCATGTGGACATCTGAGCAGTCTATGAGGGCTCTAGTTTTTCCATGCCAACCCCTGACAAGGGGAGCAAAGGACTAAAGCAGGAGGAGGGGCAGCTCAGCAGCTGGATTGAATTAGGATTCTTACCAAAAGCAAAACATGCAGGCACACCCCAGTTCCCACGCAGGGCCTCCCCTCACAGGGAAAGTGAGGCAGGGCAGAGTGGAAAAGCAGGGGCGGAGGGCACCAGTTCCTAGCAGCCACCCTCCCTTGCCCTGCTGACTGCTCAGGGCCAAGCTGCGGGCTCAGCACCAGTGATGCTGACCATCAGCTGACCCGGTGTTCCTCTGAGCGTCCGGGCCCCACCCTTAACACTCCAAGATAAGTGTCCTTTTGTAGGATGGGCAGGTCAAAAGGGTCCCCCCCCACCTATGTTCAGGGGCTACTGACCCTCAGAGCCCTAATCTGTTCTTCCCCAACTCTGCTCATGTGACTGAAGCACCCCCCTGGGGGGGGGACATAGGGGGTCAGACGGGAAGCGGGTCTCAGTTTTTCTCTTGGCAACTCGACCAAGAGATGTTAGAAAGATGGAGGCATTCTCAGGAACTAGTCCCTGCCTCAGAAGAAAAGGGGTATCAGACAGCTCTGGGGCTCTCCCAGAATTCAGGCAGCCTTGTGACAGCCAGCTCCAAACAGCTGGAAGAGGCCAAGTAGCTCTGCTGTGGATGGCACACTGCCCCACCTCTGGGCACAGCCTGACCTTGGGACTTGGCCTTCTGCTTTTGCAGGTATTTTTCAGCTACCAATGGACAGGGACAGGGACAGGGACAGGGACAGGGACAGGGACAGGGACAGGCTCATTCCAGTTCTGCCTTCTCTGGATGGAGAGTGGAGGACCTTCTCACAACTCATGTTGATGTTTGGGACAGGGACCCTGGGGAGCGGCTCCGTGCCCTCCCTTGGGCCGAGTTCCTCCCGGGGCGACGACACCTGGCTTCCCGCCACCAGCCTCCCACACCTACCTTCTGCAGCGACCAGGTGGTGGGGCTGGTGGCCGCCTGGGGGTTCAGGAGCATCCCGCCCGCTCGGGATCCTGCCTGGTGTGGCTGTGCGCTGGAGGCGGAGGGCAGGGAAGCGCAGGCCGGCGCGGCCTCGTGACCAGGTCAGGACACTGGGCCAGGGGGGCGGCGCGAGGAAGAAGAGGATGGCCCGGCAGTGAGCTCGCACGCCAGTTAGGGTTTGGGTCGGGATCGGGACTGTGGGCCGCGGCCGTGCTGGGTAGCGGAGGGGCCGGCCGCAGCCTCCCTCCTCTTCGGCGCGCGTCGCGGGACGCCGGTGGCCCATTGCCCGAAGGGGCCGGCCCGGCAGGGAGGCGGCGCCGGGAGGGGCCGCCGAGGGTCCCCGGGGAGCTCACTCGGGTTCCCAGCTGCCTTCCCCGGGCCCCCACCGCAGGGCTGGCGTCGGGAAGGGGGCGGGCAGGCCGGGAGGGCACTCAGAGTTTCCAGCGACATTTCCAGGGTGTGGGAAGCAAGCTGCTGCGCGGCACAGCCGGAATAGAGGAGCACGATGATTAACGAGAATGAGCCGCGAGTTCCAGATACGCCTCTGGCCGCCCGGGTGGGACCGAGATAAGGGCGTCCTGCAGGCGCGGTGTCCCGGAAGGCCCGGCCACCTCCCCTTCCCCGCGCCTGGGGACAGTGTGTGCCCCACCAACACCGGCTGGGTGTGCAAGCAAACCACGCGCGCGTGCGCTGGCGGAGGAGCGGATGCGCACACACGTGCAAGCACGGGGAGGAAATCGGGGCCAGGCAGCAGTTCCCTGAGTGCGCCGCGCCCCTAAAGAGGATGAGGGTGGGATCCCACGGCGGCGAGGAGGTTAGAGGGTCCGGGTGTTCCCATACAACGTATTTGTTTGATCGCCGGGCTTTTCCGCTGTTCCCGCGGCTCTGACGTGGGCCCGAAGGCCCCGCCTACTGGCTCCCCCATTCACTGTGCCCCTATTCACGGGTGGCACAGGGACTGTTAAAGAACCTGGGGGCACTTAACGAATACTTATTTACTGACGGTGGTAATAGAGTCCGAGTAGTGCCAGCTCTGGGCTTACCTCTGGGATCCGCTTGCCCCAACAAACCGACAACAAATCAGTAGTTACTGATTGATTTCAGTGCTAGGAGCGACTGGAGATACATTATGGGAAGAATGACTATTTATTGGTATCTACTGGGTATCCCTTTGACGTCTGGGGTCATGCAATTTAGAGTGCCATTCAACCCGACCATTCCATTCAAAAGTTGAGAAGAAAGAGAAAGGAAAAAAGACACAGTGGTTCTGGATCCCTGCCTCCCTCAGTGTAGTCAGCTTATCTCCCCGCAGCTCAGCCATGTGGGAACAAGCACACAGAGGAGGGGCTCGGCCGGCATGCCAGGGGCCCCCGCGTCTGCCCGTTGCCAGTGGAGACCGGCTGCGCTGGCAGAGGGGTCACTGGGAAGCAGTTCTAGGCTTCCAGGGAAGATTTTTGTAAGTGATGACTGGACGCCAAGTCTGCCGACTGTGAAGGAATTTTACAAAGGCGACTATTTCACTGAGTGGGGCAAACTTACAAACCTCTATTATTCTCTAGAGCTCCGACCTGGACTCCAAGATAAATATTTAATGAGATAAACATTTCAGATCTCTTCTGCCTCTCCAGAGAAGCTGAAGGGCTGAGTCGGTCACGGTGGGCAGCCGGTGCCCACAGTGGGCTACTCCCCCAGCACAGGGCTACTCACTCACCCAGGGTACCAGCCTGTTCCCACCCTACGGGGAGAGTAAGTACCCATTTCCGTAGCCCGAGTTTTCCCACCTGTCAGTGTCCTTGGCACTAAGAAGGGCCTCATCACTTTCATGTTCTTCCTTGTTCTCCAAAGACGGTGAAGCTGACGATCTTCCAACTCCAGGAATCCTGGTCATACCCCTCACCAGCGTGCACTTCTCTTATTCTCTAGGGCTCTGACCTGGACTCCAAGATAAATATTTAATGTAGAGGGTGCTGCTGAGCTGCCAAAGGCCCCAACTTCCTGATTCTCACAAAGGGAGGTGGCAGCCATGGGCCAAGACTTGGGGCCTGGCCACCAGCTCCATTGCTATGGGGATGAGGAGCTCAGTAAACAGCTCTGGAGGATGGACGAGGTGGCGTGTGGGAGGCCTTGCAGGAGACTAGAGCCTTTTTCTCAGCTGCTTGGGCTCCACCGCCCACAGGGGCCTGGCCCTGCTGCTTCAGCCCTGTTCCTCTGGTCCAAACCCACTGTATTTCCTGGTAGCCAGCTGGCTTTGCTGATGGCAGGATGGAAGATGGATGGGTCCACAGGGTCAGAAACCTAAGGAAACTTGCCTCATTCCTCCTTTTCAGCCCTGATTTAGGGAGGACTCCTTTTTGAAAAGCAGATTAAGGGGGTGGAGGGAGCCAGGTGCAGAGATTGGGCCAAAACTCAGGTGTCGGATTTCGCAGCTCCTCCCCTGAGCTTCAGCTCTACCTCTGGCCAGCCTCCACAGCTGGTGTGGCTTCTGGGGCCTGGCTTCCAGAGCCTGCCTGGACATAGACTAGATGGATGGTCCACGTTGACCTGGAGCAGATTTCTCCCATGCCTACACGCTGTCCTGTCCTTTGCCCACTGTCCCATATGGAAGGGAGCTCTCTCCCTGTAAGTGTGCTATTTGACCACCTCTGGCCCCGCCTATGGTCAGTTGCTGCCGCCACCTGAGCTGTAGTAAACACAGTTATGTAACTGCTCTTTTTCCTAGCTATCTGATTCCAGTCACCAGGATCCCTGCCCCTGGCCAAGGCTGCCAACTTTTGTTCTGCAAATACCCCACCCACCCCAGGACTCCTGTCCTCAGTCACCAGCCCAGGGCATGATCAGCTACCCATAAGTGTTGGGGTTCCTCACACTGAGAGGGATAAGCAGGCTAAAAGCACCCTCTGGCACCAAAAGAAAGGATGAGTGAGAAGAGCTCTCAAGCTATTTTTTCCTTGCTCAGTCTAGCCTTGAACTCACTGTGTAAACCAGGCTGGCCTGAACCCCAGGCCATCCTCCTACCTCAGCATGCTTTGCCACACCCAGTAACTCTCATTTCTTGAGTGTCTTTCTCTAGTATTGGGAGTCTACCATTTGTGTCAGCCACACTCTGAGGTTCACCCACCCCTGCCCTGGCCCCTGGCCCCCATGTTAGCTAGAGGGAGGGCAACTGCTGTCCCTTTTCTGGTGATTCTGGAACAGGTTCCAGATGGGTTCCCAGTTTTTATGTGTCTATTCAGAAGAGTGTTTCCTCCACCCAGCCCAGGAAGGGTAGCAAAGAAGACTCCAGCAGTCTGGAGGCAGAACACAGTGACGTGGCTGTGAGGAGCCAAAGCAAGTCACCTCCTCGGACATGCCATGCAGATCTGGACTCTGTTTCATCCCCTGGGCCCCATCCTCTCTCCTGGGTCCTCTCCTGATTCCAGCTCCTGCAGTGCTGCCAGCCAAGTTCCACCGACAGCCCTTTCTGGGCCAGCTACTCATGGGATCAGGGTAAGCAAGGGAGGAAAAGTGCGGGTGACCCACTTTGGGCCTTCAAAGGCCCTCCTCTGCTGACAGTGGCATGATCTGGCCCATCTGGAATCCACCTTTTTTTTTTTTTTTTTTACTTTTTAATAGTCCCTGCAAATGAGGGATCTCTGTGAGGAATCAGTGCTGGGGCCAGCAGCCAGGTCAGGGGCGTGGACCCCATGGGAATGGAGGAGGCTCCAGGTTTGTGCACAAACCTTTTCATAGCACACATGTGATGCCACAGGCTTCTATTCCAGGCTCTTGGTCACTCACATCCAATCCCCAAGGGTGGCCAGAGAACTCAGGCTTTTTGCCAGGTTTTCCCAGTCTGTCCCCCAGAAAGCTGTGACATGGTCACCACACCTACAGCTCTCCTTTCCTTTCCGTTATATGGGTGAGCAGATGAACACAGTTCATAGGTGGGGTGACTTTGAGAAGATCTCAGGAAAGATGAAAAGCCCAAGTGGCTGTCAGCTCTTTAGAAGGCAGACTGTATAAGGAAAGAAGAGCACGGTGATCTCAGAGGGGAACCAAGCCAAGTCAACTCGGCCACAGAGAAGGGCACAGAACCAGGAACTGGAAAATTAGGTCTGCCATGGCCTTCCTTCCCTGCTCAGGTAAACTGAGATAAGGAAGGGGAGCGGCTGATTGGCTGGCCGGTGCACACCGTGAGGCGGTGCTCTGGCTTCTGAACAAAGGATAACCTGTCTTCCCATCTCCCTGAATTCTGGATGAAATGCTTCCTTCACTGCATCAACATTGAAAAAGACAATTTACCAGTAAATTACAAATCCCCTGTATCAACAATAAGTAGACTTTCTGAAAGCTGATTCTTGAACAAATTAGACCATGCAACAAGCAGGGACTACATCTAGGTCTAGTGAGAGGTCAACATGAATTCTCCTATCAGCCTTTCATTCCAAGGTTCTTACCAAAGCTTTCCACAATTCTGTAAATAAGGGCAAGCATGACTTCATTTTATTGGGATTTTAGCTAAGGGAAAGAACACTGCTAACCTAGGACACCGGGATAACAGAACCCAACATGCGTCCTTAGCTTTTGTAAAATTAGAAATCTGGGCTTGTTTTTTGGCCTGTACACTACACTGTGGCCCCTTAATTTGGAAGTGTTTGACATGCAGATGTGCAGTCCAGGCCTGGCAGTGCCGGATGGGGCCCTTTCACCATGACACCAGGACCTGCAGTGTTCCCTACCCTCATGGCCGCTTGCCAGGGGAGCTGATTCATCCTCACAAATCCACAGCAGCACCTCATAGTATTTCCCCTGTGCACAGAAAGCACAAGGCTGGTCTGGTACTTCCTGTCCTTCATAGTTCAGCTCCATTTCACCTTCTCTTTGGCTTCTTGGACTCCTCCCACATTGAAACTCAGCCATGTCTATTGTTAGGATCACACAGAGTTATTAAATTACCATAATAAAGCCCTATTTTTAACCTTTACCAAGACTGTGCCTGTCTGGGATATTTTTCTTCCTTTTCTTCATGTAGTGACCTCTGGTGGAAAAGCCACAGGGGTGGGGTCTTCAGGAGGAGATGGTGGTGAGCAAAATGCCAGAGTTGAGGGAGTAGTAAGGTTCTGAGCAGGGAAAAACCCAACATGGAAGTAGCAGCCAGACAGCTTTAAACTAAAGAGCTGGGAGAGGGAAAGAAAGAGGCCCTTTTACTGAGAGGGGATTCCTCCTTTGTGAGGGGAATTCCTTGATACTGCCACCAACCAGGTCAGACCAGAATAGACGTTGAAAGCCTGGCTTTCCTTTGACTCCTAGAATTATCATCATCATCATCATCATCATCATCATCATCATCATCATCATCATCATCATCATGTCTTTTTGGGACAAGGTCTCCTATGCCGCTCAGGTTGGCCTTGAGCTCATTTTGTAGCCCAGGCTGGTCTTGAACTTGCAACTATCCTCCTGTCTCAGCCTCCAAATACTGAGATAATAGGTGTGTGCCACTAGGCCTGACTCCTAGAATTATCAGATGGGTAAGAACCAAGTATCAGTGCCTTGACCAGAAAAATAAAAACACAGGGAACCAATAAGTTACTCAATTTAAAGGTCTTTTTTTCTTCTTTTTATCTTAAAGATGACTTTTAATTTACAGTAACAAAGTTCTAACAATTTCTTATTCACAAAAAGATTTAATAAATGACTTCTGCTAATAAGTAACATCCCCATTTCTTTAACATCACTGAAAGAAAAAATAGGGACTCTCGAAATTCAAGCAAAACAATCTATCATTTAGAAGAACCTTTAGAAAAACAATACCAACTAGTCTCACAACTAGCCCACCACATGTAAGAAGAAAAACCAGGAACTTTTCTTGGAAAATGTGTCACAACACTATTGGTTACAACAGAGAAAGAAAAAAAGTGCTTGCAATGGCATCATCAAGAAATACTGTGACAGACAACAAACTTTATTGCCGAATCAAAATCTATGGCTGCCTCTTCCTTATTATGTACACTTCACTTTAACATGCAAAAATAAAACATTTTAAAAAGTCTTTGGAGAGAACTGTGATGAAGGGGAACCCTGGGTCAGAACTTACGGAGAGGGACAGCCCCACTTCACAGCTGCACCAAAGGATGGGCCATGTCCATGTCCTTGCTTCTGGATCTGAAGCCACCTAGACTTGTCATGAGGTGCCGAGGAGAAGACATCTAACCCTGTCTCAAACAAAGGTGTTATTCAGCAAGGCCCGCCAGCTGTGAGGGCACGAGCCCACGGCTTCCCACGAGGGAATGCACTCTCCAGTGTCATCCTCACCTTTGTGACTGCATAGATGAAGGCAGTTAACACTGACCCCCTTCACTCTAGCTGGCCACACAGAGGCAGGGCAGGTCCCAAGTCCCACTGTAATGTTGGGTCGTCTCCGTCCCCCTCTCTGTCACTGGCACAAAGTCCCATTGTTAATACAGTTCGATGCTGGCCCTTCAGATAACAGTAACACCTTTGTCCTTCCAATACATGACTTTCTTCCTGTACGTACATCTGCTCTTTCTTACGGCCTTCCTATGAGTGTCTGATCACAGAAGGCTGAAAAGGGACTAAGGCACTATCACACTTTAGAAGCATCCTCCATGTAACCCAGATCTTTCTAGGCTGTGAGATTTCAGAAAAGATGTGGACTAGGTGCCAGACAAGGTAGAACTCATGGTTATAACCCCAAGTAATGTAGGAAATTGGAGCCTCATACCCACAACTGGAGCTCTGGATTCTCTCTCCTCCTGGTATCTGCCTGGGTGGGAAAAGCTGAATGATTTTTTTTTTTTTTTTGTGGATACTAGGAATTGAACTCAGGACCTTGTGCTTGCCAGGCAGGTGCTACACTGCTAAGGTATATTCTTGGCCGCTTGAATAAAGTTTTTAAAGAAACTGAGGTTCTATTATTACCATAACAACTACAATAAGTATTGGAGATTCTGGAATGCTAGCTCAAGTCTTTATGAATTAGTGTATTACTTTCCATAATCAGAGCAAAGTACCTGGCACTTGCAACTTCAAGAGGTCTATCTGGCTCACAGCTTTAGAGGGCTCACTCCGTGGCCAGCTGACTCCACGGCAGAAATGGCCACGGAGAAAAGCCTGGTGGAAGGCAACTGCTCAACCCGTGACAGCCAAGGACCAGCAGGATGAGTCACAGACAGAGACATATCTGCTAGAGGCAGGCCTGCCTCCAGGGCCACACCTCCTGCGACGGGCTCCACCTCACAGCACATTCAGGTCCAGACTCGCCAGCGGATGAATGCCCTGTCCTTGTGATCTAGTCTCTCCCAAAGCTCTACGTCTGGAGGATATTTGGAGGATATTTCTATTTTATTTCTATTTATATGTTTGGTACCAGGGATCAAACTTGGGCTCTTGTACTTTCCAGGCAGGTGCTTATGCCACTGAGCTACATCCCCAGCCCTGACATTTGAGATCTAAACCATAACATTAGAAAAGAATTTCAATACAAAGACTGGGAAGAGGGGCCGGGGAGATGGCTCAGTGGAATAAGTGCTTCCCTGGCAAGCGCAAGGGCCTGAGTTCAATCCCCGGTTCCGCAAAAAAAAAAAAAAAAACAAAGACTGGGAAGAAAAATTTGACAATTAATGTAAAGTAAAACTGAAATCCATGTGGGGCATTCTCTTCCTAAGCCAGTTTAACTGATTGATTACCCAGACTGGTTAAGATGAACTTAACTTTGAAGAACTTGAATTTTATATGAAGGGACTCGGTATCATCAAAAGCTCTTGAAGGGGTCTGGGGAGATAGCTCAGTACATTTAGGGCTTGCCTGGCAAGCACAAGGTCCTGAGTTCAATCCCCAGTACCACAAAAACAAACCAAAAAAAAGGTCTTGAGAGCAGCTATAACATATAAAATAAGAGAAGGTAGATGGCTCAGATTTTCACCGTCTTCATTCTGAAAGGCTAGAGAGGTTGCTGCGTAACAACCATGACAGCAAGCCCAGCTGTACCTCACATGTGATATACTAGTTTTATCATTAGAGATCAGCTACCTCAAGTTTTGGATGTTTGTATGTGTGTGTTGTACAGGGAATCAAACATAGGCCCTCGTGCTGGCCAGGGTGGTACTGTGCTGCTGAGCTACATCCCCGCCAAACTTTGCATCTTCAGGTCACTCAGAAGGAAGAGGAGGTAAGGGACAATGCGAAAGCTGAGACTCCCGAAAGTAGCCCAGTTTTTCAGAAATCCCACCCTTGCTCCTTAACAACATTAAATAATATTGTATTTGAGTGGCAAAAAAACCTGATTTTTTCCCCTATTTTTGACTACTGCCATGGAATCATCTATAAGTTATCAAGATAAAACAATAACTCTTTGCTTTCTGGGGAAATTTGTAACAACAAATGGCAGCTGTTCATGGACAAGAACAGAAAAGTCAAAACAAAATCCAGATAAAAGGATATGCAAAATACTGGTATTCCCAGACAGCCAGACTCTTCTATTCCAAGAAGAGTTCTAGGTGTGACCAAGTCTATCAGAATAAGAAATTTTCACTTTTCTTTTTTTTTTTTCACTTTTCTGTTCAAAATTTAGTCACAAAAGTCCAGCAAATTGGTCATGTTTCTACTCCTAAGCAAAGTGTCACCCTGACGCTATAAAGATGGAAGCTGGTCTTGTAGCATTCTATTAAACATACACGCACATATAGATGTACTGCTTTGTCTTTGTGCTAAATCTTCAAAACACAGAGACTTAAAAGGGGTGTTTGGAACTAGTGTGAGATGAGTTTTACATTTTTATTTAACATTTTTCTTACAAAGTTATCTGATTCTTTCTCAAAATTTCTCATGATGTGCATGTGATCAAATGTGAGGACCTGCTCATGTGAAGCATCGCTTCAAAATGGCACTTTAGAAAAGCACACAAGGGTGTCCTCAGACATGCCCAGGAACTGATGTCAGAAGCAGCTGATCTGTGTTCCTAAATGGGAAGAATTTCAGAAAAAAGAAGGTCCTTGTGGACTTTAATGTGAAAGAGAACAAGAGGAAAGTAATTCTACTATCTTTAGAACATGGGAAGGATTTAATAAAACAGAAGAGGATTTGAAAATGCCAACACTGCAGAGTTTTGACAGCAGTTACAGTGTTTATGTGCAATGATGGTTCTTGACAGAAACAGTCTGAGGGCAAACCAGGGTGGGTATCTAGCCACCTTGGAAGCTGCTGTTAGACTCAAACATTCAGAAATATGTTAAAAGCCTGCAGTGAAACCTAAAGTGAAGAAACATGACTGTTATTACAAGTTACTTATCTCCCCCCCTTTCTTCTCTCCCTCCCTCCCTCCTTCCCACTCCCCCTCCCCCCACCCCCAGACATGGTCATACTATATAGTTTAACCTGCCTTTGAACTCATTGTGTAGCCCAGGCGGGCCTCTAACTCTTGGTGATCCTTCCACCTCAGCTTCCCAAGTGCTGGGATTATAGTTCCACCATGTACAACATTAAAACGTATTTCTAAAGCTGATGCCTTCAAAACTGTCATGAGTCATAGATGCAAACATGTATGTAGGGACTATATGCCAATAGGAAGACACATTTTTAAAAAAATCTCATTCAGGGACCAGGAACTCAGTAGGAGATCCTTTTTTTCCTCCTTCATATTACAGTACTGTGCTTTATCAGTTTAAAAAGAAATAAGATGTAAGTTTAGAGTAAGTGTGATTACATTTTGTTGTTTTTGAGACAGGGTCCCACTATGTAGTTCAGGCTGGCCTTGAGCTGGCAGTTGTCCTATCTCAGCTTCCCAAATGCTAGGATTACAGGTGAGTGCCACCACGCCTGGCTTTGTCATTGCTATTCAGCAGTTCATCCTCTCTGAACACACACTGCTGTTCCCATTCCACCCCCAATGCACAGGGCGGCAACACCCTGCCTTCCACCTGTTCTCTCCAGTGTGTGCAACAGGGTCATGAGAATCGACAGCCAGATGCTCCTAGAGGATGACTGAGAGCTATCGCCCCTCCTTCAACGTTGACCTTGTCTGTGTTTAACCCAAGTTCTTTAGCTACTGCAACAGAGAATGCTGCATAGGCTTCACTGATTTCTAATACATCAACATCTTCCAGAGATCAGCCTGCTTTTGCAACACCTTTGCTTTATGGCTGGAATCGGTCTGTTCCCACAAGGGAAGGCTCCATGCCTACTTGTGCCCAGGAAATGATCTGTGCTAAAGGTGTAAGTCCACGATGATCAGCTTCTGACTTCTTCATGAAAATCACAGCTGCAGCACCATCGTTTATGCCTCAGGCATTAGCTGCAGTGACCATTCCTGTCTCGTCTGTGAGAAAATAAGGTGTCAGCTTGGACACAGCTTCAAGGTTACTCCCATGGCGAGGAAATTCATCTACTTTAACACCTGTGAGACCTTTTCTAGATGATACAAAAACTGGTACAATCTGTCAAAATGGTCAGCTTTC
The DNA here is from genome assembly GCF_000260255.1 of Octodon degus. NCBI lineage: Eukaryota > Metazoa > Chordata > Mammalia > Rodentia > Octodontidae > Octodon > Octodon degus. Next base: position 8,894,553 of record NW_004524612.1, on the reverse strand, counting down.
TGTGCACACTCTGTCCTGTTTTGAGACAGAACAGCAACCTTGAGCTTTTCTACTCACTTGCCATTTTTTGGCTACATTTTCAGTGGTCATGCCCATATGGTTGTTGTGAAGCGCATCTGCAAGGCCATCACCAAGTATACTGTCCCGTAATGGCATCTCCCCAATCTTCATTGCCGTTCTCAAGTGAACCAAGTGAGGAGCCTTGCTCATACTCTCCATGCCTCCTGCAACCACAACACTTGAGTCACCAACCCTTATGGACAGGGCAGTGAGGCACACAGCTTTCAGGCCTGACCCACAGATCATCTGGCAGCTCTATGCTGAAACAGAGTAAGGGATCCTGGCACCTACACTGGCTTGCCGAGCAGGATTCTGTCCAGAGCCTGCTGAAAAAACATGTCCAAATGTCACCACAGACATGTCTTCAGGAGCTAGTGTGGCCCTTTTCAGGACTTCTTTGATGACAGTTGAGCCCAGATTGTGGACAGGCACAGTAGATGAAGTACCATGAAAGAGCCTATGGCAGTAACCATAGGGTCTGAGCCTGCACTCATCCTGCCTCGAACATATCTGTCACCATTCTCCATCTGCACTGCCTGTAGAGTGAAGTAAAGCTCTCCACGGCCTTGCAAGGAGCGCTGAGGGCGGGACCTGAGCCCCCAATAGGAGATCCTTTAGCTCCTCCTCTAATATCATTTCTATTTCTCTTTTTTCTTTTCTTTTTTTTTTGAGACAAGGTCTCACTGTCTCACTGTGCAGTTCAGACTGGCCTCAAATTCAAAACAACCCTCCTGCCTCAGCCTCCCAAGTGCTGGGATTACAGGTGTGTGCCACCACACCCTGCTTCTATCCCTTTCATTGACAGAAACTCATGCAGGCAGAGTCCAATCCCCACAAGTGTTTTGGTCTCTGTCCTAAACAATCTGGGAACTGTTAGCAAAAGTGTAAGGGACAAATAGATAGACTAAGTCTTCATTCTTCTAATGAAATTATAGTTTTGGAGAAAACATACATTGTTTTCTGTGGTTTTTTAAATTTTCTTTCTGGTTTTCTCAAAGCTCCAAACATGAAGTACTACTGTTTGAGATACTGCTTCAATGCTGGACTCTCCCACCCAAATGATAGTATGCATTTATTTTTTCCTTTTTTTTTTCAGTACCAGGGATTGAGCTCAGGACCTTGTGCTTGCCAGGGAAGCGCTTATTCCACTGAGCTATCTCCCTGGCCCCTCCATTCTTTTTACATAGCATGCCCAGACACATCCCCTCACCCATGCCACGCAGTGAGTACCATGACCTGGCACCTGTGTTCAGACTAAGCCAATAACAGGATCCTAAGGATCCCCAGAACTTCCTTCCCTAGGTTGTGACATAAAAAGAAACTAAGGGAAGAGTATTCAGAGTACTGAACATTTGTTTTGTATCCCACAGTATGCTAATGAAAGCTGACATATAGTTTAACCTAATGAGTGATGGAGGCACATTCCAGTAATGGGAAGACAGAATATTCAACCAGCTCTAGAAGACAGGAAACCCAATGCCCTTTGGGAAGGCTCAATTCATGAGGGGAGCATCCTACCCTCACTGGCTCCTTCAGGAATACCGACACTAAAATAGTGCATGGCTGATGCAATAGAATCAAACATAAGTACTTCTTGCCGTTGAAGGTTATGCTGAGGAATATATTTAGATATTTAATTTCTTTTACAGGTGGGCAAGTCACCTGGGATCCAAAAACAAAAGCAAAAGAATATGGCCACAGTTAAAGCTTTTTTTTTTTTTTTTTTTTTAACCTCTTCTTGTCTCAGTCTCTGAGGGGAGTTTAAACAAATCGCATCTATGGTCAAATGGATGACTTTTTATTTTCAGTGTTGGGGATGGAAGCCAGAGCAAGCTCTCTACCACTGAGCGACACCTCCAGCCTTAGATGCATATATTGTAAGTAATTCTAAGAAACCCCATCATTATTTTTATTGTGCTTTACTAGAATGTTAAAAGGAACTGAGAGTCCAGAAGAGTAGGTTATTACAAAAAATATTCTCATTGGCCCTTAAGTCACTGAATTATTTATTTGGAAGCTCTAGTCTGAGCAAATTTCTATCAGAACAGAAGCAATTTCAGCTACTGAAATCTAAGCGACCTTTCCCTGTGGCAAAGAGCAGAAAAAAGCCCTCTTCAGTTTGAAAAGTTATTAAATAAATGCTATTGCCTTCGTAAAGCAAGATAAAAAGCTTACTAGTTCAAGTCAGAAACCCAGGGCTAAGGTTTCCAAGGCCCTTTTATTAGGGGAAGGTCCCCCAGATAGCACAAACTTCACTTATATATTGATTACAATCAAATTTGCTCCTAAAAATTAGGGGGATAAAAAGGGAAAACAAAACAGATGTGCTTTTATATATATCTTGAACACAAATTCAAAAGAATTTATAAAACATTCACCTTTCTTACAGAATAAATCCAGACTAAATTATGAATGCACCTCCAAGTTTGTTTTTGTTTCATTTTCTGATCATAAATAAAATTTGTTCTTAAACTTGGGATCCACCGTAGCCCAGCACAACTGAGTCATCACTGTGTTTTCTTCCTACTGTCGCTCCTGTGTGTGGTGTTGGGGTGGACTGGGGTCACCAGCTTTGCTGGCCCGTCATGTCCACTGTCTTTTCGAGGTGGCATCCGCTCATTAATTCGGTCTAGACCTCGGGCTTCTTCAAAACTCCGGATCTTGTGCTGCAGCGAAAATCCTTGGATGGCTAAGGAGAAACAGGAAGCGGGTGGGGAGCCCTCAGTTAGGAACTGGGTAGCAGCTCAGCAAAGTTACACACAGCCCCTCCCAGAGGAAACACAGGAGGGTGACCATGGGGCACATATCTGGTGTGGGAACAGGCAAGACACAGCTCAATCAGCCTTGTCTAAGACTACCGCTTCCTCCAAGAAAAAGGGCAGCTGAAACTGAAATTTTCATAAAAGCTCAATCATAGCAGAATTATTCTGACAAAAAGCTAGCAAGCTCTTACTTAGCCCCAGCTCAAGAAAGCAAACCAGAAATGTGCTCAATGCTAGGAAAAAAGGGTACTACTATGGTAACAACAAATTAAATGGTTTAATATATGTACTGGGCATTGAGCCCAAGGCCTTTGCTCTGAGATATATTTCAGCCAGTTCTTTTTTTTAATTTTGAGATAGGGGTTTCACTAAGTTGTTCAGTTTTCCAGACTGGGCTTAAGTCTGAGATGCCTGTAACTCAGCCTCCCAGAGTATAGGGATTACAGGCATATGCTACCATGCCTGGCTCAGAGTTTCTGCCTTACGCACAAATATTACATTGACCACAAAAGACAGCTTTTTGTTTGAGATGACTTTTTATCTTGCACAACTGGTAGCTGAACACAGGTAAAAACCATCAACATAGCATCTATATTTTCTTTCTGATTCAACTTAGACTGAACTTAGACTGTCAAAAAAAAAAAAAAAAAAAAAGGCATTCCTATTTTCAACTACCTTACCTAATAAAACAAATTTATAACAAGTTTCTCAGTTCCATTTTTTCCCCCCAGAATCAGGAATTGAACTCAGGCCTTTGTGCTTGCCAGGGAAGCGCTTATTCTACTGAGCTATCTCTCTGGCCCCTCCGGTGGTTTTTAATCACAAATTTAGATAGTGTTGCTTAAAAATGTCTCCATAGAAGCAATGATAATTTTGGTTGTCTTGGGGCAACCTCAAAAATCAATCAAATGATGGGCCAGGGAGATAGCTCAGTAGAACAAGCACTGGCCTGGCCAGCACAAGGTCCTGGGTTCAATCCCTGGTACCACCAAAAAAAACCAATCAAATGAAACCCTAGTTTATTTTTGCCTCTGTTCTCACTAACCTTGGATTCATTAGATAAAAGAGAGCTGCCCTGTCTGACCTTAGTCACAGGGATATCTTTTGTATGTGGAAGAGATGTGGGTTTAAGCCACTCCACGTTACACCAGGGTCACTTAAGCTTTAGTCGCTGTTCAAGCTCACAGATCCCACAAGGCTTAGCTGTAGTGAAGGTAATTTAAACAAAATGAAGACACAGAATGTATGAACATGTCTAGGAATATTTATCCCTTCTCACACTCATACAGTTCTGGTGATGCAGTAACAAACAATCTGAAATGCTGATAAAGCCTTTAAAAACTAGCAGACAGACACAGGAGCACATCTATCCAAGGAACATGGCGTACCTTCCTGGGCCTCTACCGCTTGCACTGTAGCTGTAAGAGGGCAGGAGCAGTGGCATGCAAAATGAAGACAGAGAAGAGTGAGTAAATCGGCAGCTCTGCTGCCAGTGCGGACACCCAGGACCCTCCTGCCCACCTCCCCGCACACCGAGAAAGCCCCCTAGTGAGAAAAACCAGATTACTTTGAGGAGCTAAGCAGTGTGGGGAACACAAGAAGGGAAAGTTTCACATATTTTTAGCATCTTACTGGCACTGGAACATTGTCCTCTTCATTTGAAACAGTGAACAGCTAACTTACGTCTTTTGTTTTGTTTCCAGTACCAGGGATCAAACTCAGGACCTTGCACTTGCCGCATAGGCGCTTATGCTGCTGAGCTATCTCCCCAGCTCTGTTTCTGTCTTTGAAATAGGGTCTCACTATAGTTCAGGCTGGTCTTGAACTCACAGCAATCCTCCTGCCTCAGCCCCCCCAAGTGTTGTGACTACAGGTATGTGCCACCATGCCCAGCTTTAGTTTATGTCTTGATACCACATATCCAAATTACTTATCAAATCAATTTTTTACAGTTCTAGGGAGTGAACCATGGAAATGCTCTACTATTCAGCTATACCTTTAGGGCACCCCCTCCTAACCTTTCCTTTTTTTTTTTTTTTTTTTCCGGGAATTGAACTCAAGACCTTGCATTTGCCAGGCAGGTGCTGTGCCACCGAGCTATATCCCCAGCTCTCTTTCCTTAAACTTCAAGACAAAGTCTTGTTAAGTTGTTCAGGCTGGCCTTGAACTTGTACTCCTTTTGCCTTAGCCTCTTGAATAGCTAAGATTACAGGAGTGTGACAGTGCAAATGAATTACTGCTGGACCCTATTTGAAAAACTTATTTACTATTACAACTTACTGCTCTCAAAGGACTTACGTGGGAGTGCACCATTCTTTTAATTACTTACTAAAAGAGAGTGGCCTTTGAATAACAGACTGGCATTTGGAAGAAGAAAAAATGTATTACAAGTGAAGGGCTACTTCTTGCCTGGAGGTGGACTACTAAGTAGCAAAGGCACAGGACACTTCTGTTCCATGGGAAATGCAAGTGCCCACACGGGGCAGGACATGCAAAGGCTGACACCTATAACTCACATGACTTCCACTCAGGTCAATGATCAAGAAAGCCCTCTTCCCTCTCCCTTAGTGATTAAAATGGAAAGAATTTATTTTTATTTTTAGTTTATTTTTTGTATTTTAGGGAAGGGTCTACAGGTGTTCAGGGTCTTACTACTAGATCGGACTCATAGTGATCCACCTGTTTACAGCCTCCCAAGAGCTGGGATTACAAGGGTGCACCACCAAGCCCAGTCTCAACTGCCATCTCAGCAAGCCCCGGGGGTGGGGTTGGCACAGCAGCCCCTGCACCTACTTGCAGGGGCTTTAATCTGCTGAGCTATTTGGCCGGCTGGAAAGAATTTAAAATTAGCATCAAGAGAAAGACTTTCTTACACCTTAACCCTAACATATGAAAAAGTGGTAACAAGAGTCTATCAGGAGAACCTCCTCAATCCCTCCAATAGCTCCTGTAAGTAAGTGAATGTGTCAGTTCTCCAGCCTGAATGTTGTTAAAGATGGCAGGGAAGGTAACACAGTAAGCAGCAGTTTCCTTTTTTGAGGGGTTACCTATCATTAGAAGAGAGATCGAAAAACTTTGATGCTGCCTTCTTTCGTTTTTTTTTTCCTTCCCACTACCAGAGATCAAATTTGGGACCTTGCATTTGCCAGGCAGGGACTTATATGCCACTGAGCTATCTCCCTAACCCCAATGCTGACTTCTAAATGAAATATGAAAGCACCAGCACTGGGCTCAATTTGCCAGGTGCGTACAAGGTCTTAAAGCACTGCCTAAATCCCTATATTCTCCTTACAGAAAACAAACTGCACAAGGAAACTGCAGCGTCTCTCACAGCACAACACTGACACAACTGCGGGAGAGCCAAGCTTGGCCCAAAATTGTATTCAGAGTACCATTCCAATTCGAGTTGAAAGCCCATGTGGTAAAATCTGTCCTGGTATTGCGCTGTCTTGGGCCATACTAGAACTGCTCATTTATTGGGTGCCGTGACAGCAGCATGCATTGAGGATCTTTAAAGAGACAGTTACATGAAACTTTTTTTCTTTAACATCCTTACTGAAAAACAATTCATATACCATAAAATTCACTTGCTTACAGTGCACACATGAATGGCTTCAACATATTTAGGATTATGTAACCATCATGATCTACGTTTAGAACATTTTCATCACCCCTAACCACTAGCAGTCACTTCCCATGTCCCTTTACCTCTTCCTCTTCATCCCAGTCAGCCACTAATGTATCTCCTATCTGTGGCTCTACCTGCTCTGAATATCTCATGTACATAGAATCATGTATTTAATGAATGACTTCTTTGACTTAGCATAATGTTTTGTTTTGGTTTTGGTAGTGGGAATCAAGCTCAGGACCTTGTGCTTGCCAGGCATGTGCTCTGCCGCTAAGCTATGTCCCTGGTCCTTGCACAAGGTTTTCAAGGCTCACTCAGGTTGTAGCATGGACTCATACCTCATTCCTTTCTATGGATGAATATTATTCCATTACACATATCGTGCTTTGTTCATCTAGTTGGTTGACACTTGGGTTTTAACCACTTTTTGGCTACATGAGCAGTGCCATTTATGAACATTCAGCACACGTTTTGGGGGACATATTTCATTTCTCTGGGGGTATAAGGAGCTAGGCCTTGAATTGTGGGCCATATGGTAACTCTGTTCATTTCTCTGAAGAACTGCCAGAATGTTTTCTCCAAAGAAGCCACACCATTTTACATTCCCACCAGCAGTGTATGAGGGAGCCAATTTCTCCACAATCTCATCAACATTTATTCCTTTTTTTCAGTGCTGGGGGTGAACCCAGAGCTTTGGGCATACTAGGCAAGTGACTACACCACCAGCCCTCAACAAGACATCTTATCTTTTTTTTTATCATGGCCTTCCTAGTGAATGTGAAGTGCTATCGCAGTATGGTTTTGCTCTGCATTTCTGGAATGTCTAATGATGTTAAACATCCCTTCATATTAAAAAAAAATCCCTTCATGGTCCACTTGTGAGTCTTTGGAAAAATGTCAATTCAAATTCTTTACCCATATTTAGTTGTGATGCCTTTTTTATTATTTAGTTTTAAGGGTTTTTTATCTTTTCTAGATAGGAGTCTCTTATTTTTACATAATTTAACACATTCTGTGGGTTGTCCTTTTATTTTCTTGATGGCTCCACCTGTAGTATAACAGTTTTAATTTCCTTTTGTTTTCTCTCTCTCTCTCTCTCTCTCTCTCTCTCTCTCT
>NW_004524612.1:8880814-8883805 GCF_000260255.1 Octodon degus | reverse complement strand
GCACACTCACCGGACCTGGGCTAGGACTGGGTCTGGGGGCTCCCGGAACTCGGCAGAAAATCCTACTCGGCGGGCGGGGTGGGGGAGGCACTCGTGCCACCACTTTTGGCTCTTAAAAGTTTTAAACTTTTGACACAGTCCAATTTATAATTTTTTTAGATGGTCTTTGTGAATTTTGTTCTGCATTTGGCTTTCCTCTTGATTTTGGCAAGTAGGCAGCTTGGTGCCAAATTTGTGGCTGGCTGTTATATTTCCTTTAATATCTTTTCTGCTCCAATTTCCAAGCATATTAATTTACTTCACAGTGTTGTACAGATACTGATACATTGTACAGATAATGATACATTCCAACCTTTCTTGAAAGTAAGGTAAGGTGTAAAAAACATGGTTGCAAAGTCAGAAGGACTATAGTTAGTTGAAAGCTCTTTAAGAAAAGTTACATTAATAATGAAAGATCTTTTTCAGCTCTGGCCTATGAGCATATGGAACGGAGACTCTGATGTGAAAATGACAAATCAAACTCAGTTCCTGTCAATCAACAAGAAGCTCTGAAGAGCTGACACGAACTTTAGCTGTGTTCTCTGACTTTCCTGAAGATTTCTATCAATTCCAGAAGTATCAATAAGCAATCCTAAACTGATTGAGACACTCAAATCAGGAATAAAGAGAAACTGGATATACTGGGATCAGCCCAAAAGGTGACCAAGAATTATAAATAAACAAGAAAATCCCCAAATAACACACTTATAGAATTTCTTTGTTACTTGTCCTTGATGTGCAGATTTGGTCTTTCAAGGTCTAGGTTGGTTTAGGTTAAAACAACTTTTGGATCAACCAATTTCCAAAACTTCAAGAAACACTATTATAGGACATTTCTCTTTTTCCTCCACCCATGTTACTTCCCATTACATTAAAATATCCTTCTCAGCACTGTTTTCAGAACATCTCACATGACTAAGTAACAAATAAAAACAAAGGTGGAAAAGCATTTTTCTTAAAAAAAGGGGGGGGGATCCTAACTGTAGATTTATTTGAGGCAAAAATTCTTAATCTGAAACTTCAAAGGAATCTGAAACTAAAGGGATTAAGAAAATATGCTGGGCTAGGTGGAATGCGCATACAGCTACTCAGAAAGCTGAGGCACAGGGACTGCAGGAGCACAGGAGTTCAAGTCCAGCCTGGACAATAGAGCAATACCTTGTTCCCTTAAAGAAAGAAAAAAAGAAGGAAGGAAGAAAGGAAAGAAGGAAGGAAGGAGAGAGGGAGAGACATTATATACTTGCAAGGGTAAAATGTTCAGTCTTCCTTCTAAATAGCTAAAGTCTAATAGCTTATTATTCAATTTGAAAAAAGAATTCAAGCCTATAAATAAAAAAAAATATTCCTCTTAGTCAATAGCAGTTAAGATTTCCACAAAAGGAAAAGAATTCCTATATGCCTCAGGATGGCAAGCAGGGATGGTGTAGTGGGACACAACAAAAAGCTTCAGGAAGAGTTCAGTAAAACAAGGGGACCAAAAAGCAGTGAACCGGAGGGATGCTTCGGCTCTAGTCCTCATGCGTGGAGTTAGTCCTTCCACTAGATGTTTCTTCCCTATTTGGCTAGTTTTATGTACATTTGGACAAATGTCAGTCTCTTCATCCCTTAATTCCATAGTCCTCTACTTAGAAGCCAGTGCTATATTTTTTATTTGGTTTTGATGTTTGATACAAGGACTTGTAATGTAGTTCAGGTTGCTCTTAAACTTGTGGTGAGGCTCCTGACACAGCTTCCCGAGTGCTGGGACTACAGGTGTGGGCTACCACACCTGCTCTCACACATGATTTTTAGAATGAATGCTCTGACTGAAGAGGGGACTGTAGCACTGAAGTAAAGCTGGCTGCAGGCCAGAGGCAAACTCCTGCTCTGTTGGGGACAAATTTTCCAGATTGTTTTCTCAGTGAGATCTAAAATATGCACCTGAGCTACAGTGTGTGTCCAGATCCCACACAGCACACATATGACTTCTGCCTAGACATGATGCAGAGCATGCCGAATGCTCCAGAGTCCCCAAGCCCCTCTGGGTCAATTGTCACCCACCAGAGAAAGTGCCATTCGGATTTCTCGTACCATTGCTTAGTCTGCTATTCTCAGACAGCAGATGCATCAGACAGTCTGTGGCCCTTTAGTCTGGCTTTTTTATTTTTATTATTTGTTTTTGTGGTACTGAGAACTGAACTCAGGGCCTGAGGCACTGAGCTAAATCCTCACATTTGGTTTTATTAGTTGACTATGCCATTTATGAGGTTCAATTATGTTGCTGCATGTATCCACCATAGGTTATTTTGAAGTTGCTGAACAGTGCGCCACTGTATATACATAACATGATTTATCTATTCTACTGTCAATAAACATTGGGGTCATTTTCAGCTTGGAGCTATTATAAGGAAACATTTGGGAACACCCTGTGTACCAGCTTCTCCTGGATATATGCCAGGTATGTAACTACAGGATTGGGAGTGGACACGTTTCACTTTACTGCCTAATAGTTTGCTGAAGTGGTTGACTCCCTTTAGAAGCCTGACATATCTTCAGTTCTAGTTCTCTACAAATTCATCAATATTTGGGCTTGTCAGATTTTGTGAGAAAGTGTCCCACTACACAGTTCAGGCTAGCCTTGAACTCACTCGTAGCACAAGCTGGCCTGCCTTTAACTCAGGGTGATCCTCCTGCCTCAGCCTCCTGAGTGCTAATATGTGTCACTATGTCTGGCCTCTTGTCAGATTTTAAATGTTTATTCATTCTAGTAGGTATACAATGGTACCTCATTATGGTTTTAATATCTATTTCTCAGAGGAATAATGATAGTATCTTTTGATATGCTTACTGGCCATTTTGACATCCTTTTGTGAAGTGCCTGTTAAAATTATTTGCTCTTCTAAAACTTGGTGTTTTTTTTTATAAATTTTATTTATTTATTTGTGTGTGTGTGTGTGTGTGTGTGTGTGTGTG
>NW_004524612.1:8845187-8880714 GCF_000260255.1 Octodon degus | reverse complement strand
TTTGCTAAGCTTGTTCTAAGTAGGTGCTTTAGACCACTGAGCCATCCCACCAGCCCCTGTTTTTTTTTTTTTTTAATATCAGTGATCAAACTTTGGACTTTATGCTTGCCAGACAGGTGCTTATGCCACTAAGTTATATCCCCAGCTCTAAAGTTGGTGTCTATTTCTTTATGTGTTCTGACTAATATCTTTGTTGATATATGTATTGAAAAAAAAATCTTAGTTTGTGGCTTGCCTTTCTCTTCTCTTAATCATGTATTTTCATACAGAAAAATTATTTTAAAATGGGTCTTACCATGTTCCTCAGGCTGAGTTTGAACTTATGGACTAAGATGATCTTCCGACCTCAGCCTCCAGCATAGCTAACAGCTACTTGCACTACCATGTATGGCTAGGAGACAATATTTTAATGAAATTCAAACTGGGCATGGTGACACACACCTGTAATCCCAGCATTTTGGAGGCTGAGGCAAGAGGATGGCTTTGAGTTTGAGGCTAGCCTGGGCTACAAACTAAGTTCAAGGCCAACTGGAACTGCATAGTGAAATCTTGTCTTTAAAAGATCAAAAAAGAAGAGAGAGAAAAAAAGAAAGAAAGAAAACTAAGAAAAAGAAATTCAATTTACTATTTTTTTCTTTTATAGTTAGTGTTTTGGATGCTCTGCTCACCATAATGCCTGGTCTCCATACTTTGTTCTAAGAGTTTTATTCTTTTTTACCTTTTCCATTTAAATTGTAATCCAGTTCGGTTCTGGGTTTGTGTGAGGATCAAGGTTCATTTCCCCCTAGTAGCCATCCAACTGTTCTAGCACCATCTGCTGAAAGCAGCCCTCCTTCTTAAATTTTACACTGAGTGCAAGCAAGCCTTCAGGAAACAGAGTGCCTCATACTCACCAGTCTCAATAGTCTGCTTTCCTCCCGAGAGGACGCCCAGAGGGAGTGTGCCTGTGGGGGTGAGGCCCTTGAGGGTCAGCACACTCTCACTCTCTTCCCTGCAAAGGAACACCAGAGCCCTGGTTAATGCCAGGGAGTTCCCACCTCGCCATTCTGCAACACACACAGGAAGGTTAAAATACAGAGGACGAGACAGCTCCTTCTACCTCCCACCAGCCCGACTCAAAGAGGTTTTCCACAACTATTCCAATTTTAAAGAATGAGATAGTTTGTTTCTCAACCAAAAGTTCTCTAACCAGGCATTTCCCATACATTATCTCATTTAATTGTGGTAATCACCTTGTGAGCTAGGTCCTTTTATCTCTCTTTTATAGATACAGAAATGCAGGCATAGATTAAACCCAAGAGGACATAGCTAAGAGGCAGAATCAGAGTTTCAACACAGGTAAATCTGGCTCTGAAATCTCCACTACACAACTACACTCAGTACATCAAAGTGAGCACCACACGCATACTTGCCCCAACATATTTAGTCACTTTAACAGACGTATCTATTCAGTGTACACTCAGGCTAAAAGCCTGGAGTTCCAATACCAAATTCCAATTCTAAAAAACTACCCTAAAATCAATTTCTAATGTGCTTTCAAAAGGCCTCTATTCCACACTGTTAATGACAGATTGATACTTACCGAAGAACTGAAAAGACTCGTGCCATTTTCCCAATGGCTCTGATTTTATTCTTAATGATCTCTTTTCGAACTGTAGTGCCTCCTCAGAGAACACAAAGAATATATAAGTTAAAAGGATATAGTAACACATTGGCTTTTTTAAAAATGCAGGATAAAGTGCCATTTTTTGTTTAAAGAAAAACTGTTAAATTTTTAAAAAGAAAAATAAAGGCCTAAGTTTGTTTAAACAAACAAAAATCCCAGGACACTGAAAAGCAAGAGGGGAAAAAAAAAATAGCTCAGAAGAGATAATGGTGAAGTAAAGAATTAAGGAGCCACAAAAAGACTATGAGTGGTAGGAATGTTTGTGGTTCTGAAATGCAACAAATAGTAAGGAAGAAAACACATACACATAAACCTCACAAAGACAGCTGCTACAGCAAAGACCTCTTTTGAGAATGCAGTAGGCCCCTGTAGGGTGCAGGGCTGGCCTGCCAAAGGACAGTGGTCATTTGAGCAGCTGCCTTCTGCAGTAAACACAAGACCCCGCTAGCTCTCTTGAACTTAGTGAGGGCTGCCTTCACACTACCGTTTTCACTTACTCATACCAGTGAGTTATTTCCTCAGCACACTATGGACATCTGTACAGTACAAGTACATGGATAGTTAAGGTATTTAAAAAAGCAGATAGAAAATATTAACATAACACTTCATGGTTTGTTCTAATCTAAGATCCAGGAAATAGCTCACACATGAGAAGCCAAGGTCCAGACATGCACCAGGTGGGACAACATTCATAAGTCAGAAAAGAAACATGGCTATCCCTTCCTTGACTCTAGCTCTCAATGATCTGCTGGAACAAGCAGAAGGGCCTGAGAAAACAGTCATTACCACTGAAAGAGAGGACAGAGGGCCATGCAAACTGGTCAACTACCAACTAAAAAGGTCTACCCAATAGACTGCAGTGAGACAGACAGCAAGTAGTAAGGCCTTAGCACACTTCAGTTGTATACCTTTCTGAAAGCTTGAAATGTAGAGATCTTCAGGGAGAAGACACACCAAGAAACAAGGAATGGAGATATAAATATGAAAAGAGAATGTAAGTGTGCATGGAAGAGAAAAAAATCAAAGTGAAATGCACCAAGAGCAGGCTAAATGGTAAATACAGATTCCTTCTCTCTGTTGTTTCTTCCATTTCTTAAGTGTCATGTTCCGCATGATTTCCCACCTATTATTATTTAACATTTTCTACTCCCCTCATCAAAAAATCACATTAGACAAATAAAAAGATATTTGTGGAACAAACAAGTAACAAAACGAGCAGAACTGTTCACAACTGTCTTACTAAGAACATTATTACTTTGTTTCATGAATTCACTATCTTCTAGTTTTCAGGGGATAGTTTCCTTCCAATAAAGTAAAAGCCTTCAAGCTCATTCAAGGTGCCTTCTGAATAGTTTTTGTTTGGTCTGAGAGGGACTGCGTGGGTGTCTGCTGATCCCGGACTCACTGGCTGTTGTGTGAGGGGCCTTCTGGCTGCTGTGGGGGCCTTGACCATGAGCTTAGTGCTGGGTGGTCGCAGCCTCAGTCAGGGAACTGAGGATGCACATGGGCCACTTCATCTTTTTAGGGTACTGATGTCCTCAATGTACTCCTAGCCCAGAAACTTTTTGGGTTATATATATATATTTTTTTAGAGATTAGACTTGGAGAAGAGGCAGTCAGCCTCTCAGGACAACTAGGACCTTATTTGCGTTGCAAACAGCTTTCGCCTTATCTACTTACATTCATTTCTTACCAACCCTAACCACCGGCCTCCAGTTCCCAAGTGGTGCTGAACTCAGCATTCCCTACTGCTAAAACGGGCTTCTGCCTTCTCCTGTCAGATAAATCCATAACACTAATGAAATTTGTTTTTCTGGTTTCTAAATATTTCTAAAAATATTTCTCCACATTCTTTTGTTTTTTTCCTTGTACTGGAAATCACACTCAGGGTCTTGTGCATGCCAGGCAGGCACTGTGCCCATGTTATATCCCTAGCCCTCTACTTTATAGTAATGCTTTTTTTTTTTTGTCTTTTTGAGACAGGGTTTCACCATGCAGTTCAGGCTGGCCTTGAACTCATTTTATAGCCCAGACTGGCCTCAAACTCAGAGTACTCCTCCTGCCTCAGCTTCCCAAGTACTGGCATTACAGGCATGTGTCACCTTGCTCAGCAACTATCATAGGTATACAACTTTTGTCTACCTTTTTTAATTGTGACATATAACAAAAATACATACAAGTACATAAATGTCTAACTCACTGATTTATTAAAAAGCAAATGCCTACAAAACCCCCACTCAAGTCAATAAACAGATCACCTGCTGTCTCTTCCACCCTCTTTAATTTCTCTCCTCTCCAAAGGAAATAATTCTCTTGAGTTTCAATAGAAGCATTGTTTGGCTGTTCTTTATAGTTTACCATGTAAGCATGCATCCATAAGTGCTAAGGCTTTAATTGCCTTAGGATTTTACATAACTGGAACAATTGAGTGCATTTTTTGGCCTTGCTTTGTTTGTTCAACACTAGGTTTGAAAGATTCATCCATGTTTTTCCACATTGCTGTAGTCTGCTTTCATCAGTGTGTGCTTATATGAATATGCCATATTAACCAATCATTTGGGCAGACTCCTAATTTTTGGCAGCTATGGATATATGGCTGCTGAGTATTTCTGTAGCATTTCTTTTCACTGCACGTATTTTTGTCAAGTAGATTCTCTGCTTAATAGGGATACTGAATAAAAACAAATTCGTGATTGATTGATTGACTGATTGATTGAGAGGTAGTATGGCCATGCAGTTCAGGCTGGCTTTAAAGAATGTAGCCCAGACTGGCCTCAAACTCATGGTAGTCCTCCTGTCTCAGCCTCCTGAGGGCAGAGATCACAGACATGAGCTACCACAGCTGGCTTGATTGTCCACTTCACAATAGTTTTCTGTATGGCAAGGGCTTTTCTGTGTCTCATTTAATAATAGTACTTCTACCCATTCTCCTTCTTTTCTCTGGGACTCCAGATACATCATGCTATGCTTACTCAGCATATTGCCTGTTTCATGCATTTTGTCTTCTGATCTATTTCCAGATCATTTCTAGCTTTATCAAATATGTGGTTAATTCACTTGTTGAGGTTTTTTTTTCAGTCCTAAAACTTTCTTTTGATGTTTTATCAAATCTGCTATGCCCATTTTCTAATTGGCAATCTAATCTTGTACACTCTTGAACACAGAAGCAAGTTTTTAATTTTTTCAATCTGATTTGTTTTTAATTATTATGGTTGCATACAAATTTGTGCTCATGTTGTACCTTCCTCACTTTAGTGCAAGTTTTGTTTTTAATTTAGCACAGGTATTTTAAACTTTAACCTAACAGTTAGGAGGGTCTGCTTTTGTTTGTTGTTGTTTTTGGGGTTCTCATTCATTTTGTAGCTCCTCATATACCAAGTTAACCATTTAAGGCCCTTCATGATATTACCTTAGTCTAGAGAGATGGTTTTTCAACAGATGCCTGGGCCCACCTTATTTAAGTTTCAGGCAATGAGATGATGGTGATGAAGGCTTCTATAAGGGAAACAATATCACACATAGGGACTCACATGATGTGGTATCATACTTGTCACTGGTAGACCCAGGTCTCTACTGAGGGACATTTAGGTTGTTTGGAACTTTTTGTCACTAAAAAAAATAAAACATCAAGGAGTATCCCACATGCAACTTTTGGCACCCTTTTGTGAGTACATCCTTCAGTAACTATGAATGTATTACAGCCAGGCCACTGGGGCTGAGGCCAGAGTGCTGGGATTACAGGTATGTGCCATCATGCCTGACTTAAATTCCCTTTTTTTGGTCTTTCCGAGACAGGGTCTCACTATACAGTTCAGGCTGGCCTTGAGCTCACTTTGTAGCCCCAGGTGGTGTCAAACACACCAATCCTCCTGCCTCAACCTCCCAAATGCTAGCACTGTAGGCGTGTACAACCACACCTAGCTTCGGCTTAAATTCTTAAATCATTTTTCCCCCCTTGGTTATATACCATTTCCTTGAGAACTGGCTTCTTGTAGTGACTTCCTAACCCATAGATAAAGGTACTCACAAGCTCTGTTCCCTTTGTTTGTGACTCCACGTGAAACCTGAAGCATAAATATGTATGGAAATCTCACCTATGCCCCAAGTGAGCTAGGTTTTCTCCACTGGGAGGGTGATTTATCCTAACATCTGACTAAATCACCTTAGCCACAGAGCCTGGAAAAGAGTCAGGCTGCTGCTTAGGTGACCACCACCTCTCCAGGCTCCTGCAGACAAGTTAGGACACATCTACTAAAGCAAACCCCTGAAAACACACAAGGAAAAAATACTTGTCTATATATATATGACAAGTGATATATATATCAAAATGTTATTATATAAGGATCCCTCACATACTGATAAGAGAAAAATATATACATAATTCAGAAGAAAGGTGGATAGAAGATTGAGTTAACATTCACAGAAGAGAAATAAGGCAAATAACCATAACAAAAGAATGTTAGCATGTCATCACTAAAGTACAAATCAAATTTTAAAACAGACAGTAACAGTGTAAGAGGCAACACTGAGGAAAACATTGTAATCACAACCACAAATGTAAAATGGCACAGCCTTCCCAGATGCCAACTGAACCAGATTTATATTCTTTTTTTTTTTTTTTGAGGGGTGCTGGATACTGAATCCATGGCTTTACATGTTTTTTCCAAGTGCTCTAACATTGAACTACATTTCCTGTCCTCAAATTTTAAGTACTAACTAATAAAGAATGCAATTTCTAGAAATTTATTCTATGGAAATAATCAAGGTAATGTTATTGGTTTTATAATACTGCTTTACTTCCTTTCATTTCATGTACCACCACCAGAAATACATTTGTTTGAGGTCAGCCTGGACAACTAAGCAAGACCCTGCCTCAAAATAAAAAGGGCTAGGGCTGGAGAGATAGCTCAGCAGACTAACCACCTACTTAGGCAAGCACAGGGGCCAGGGTTTGATCCCCTGCACCATATGTCCCCCTGCCAGCCATGCCCCGGGGCTCACTGAGCCAGCCTCTGAGATCGGGTGTGTGGTGCACACCTGTAATCCCAGCACTGGGGAAGCTGAAAACAGATGGATCACTACAAGTCTGAACTGCATAGTGAGACCCTGTACCAAATACAGGGCTGGGGACATGGCTTAGCACTCCCTGATTTCAATCTCCAGTGCCAGGGATGAGGAGTTGGGGAACCTGGGGGAGAACCATTATACAAACATCAAAACAGAAGAGGTTTTTAAAGCAAAATACTTAAAAGAAAATACAATATACAACAACATGGTATTGGTTAGTACAAAGACTGATCAATAAGGACAACTACATAATTACTAGAAGTTAGTAATTTTTTAAAAAGTAAATGTTTACAAGGCCTTTCTGTGACTTCATCATTTTGAATAAAAATGAGAGAAAGAAACATATGCAAAGACAACAGACAACTAATATCAAGATGTCAATGGTGAGCATTTATGAGATGGTGAAATTATGAGTGAATAATTTTTCCTATTTATGTTTCCTTTATTTTTCAGATTTTATTTTTCTACAGTGAACAGAGTTTTATTTTAATAACAGAAAGAAAGCAATTCAAGATAAACTAAACTCCAGCCCTAAACTTCCTAGTTCCTAATTTAAATGTAGGAAATTTACCTTCTGCTTCATCATCAGACATCAGTTCATCATCAGAGCATATGCTCAGAATGTTAACCAGCATCTCCGTGACTGCATGAGCAAAAAGCACCCAAAATATACACAATTAGTAAGGGACTTTCTCTCAAACAATATTTATAATATACACACATGCTAAATAAGTAGAAACAAATTATTTATCATTATATTGTTAAGAATAGCTATAGACAAGTATTGGGACAGAGGCCCATAAACTTAGCAAATCAGGAGATTCAGGAAGAATGCAAGTTCTAGGCCATCCAGGAAGACTGAAGAGAGATTCTAGCTCAAAATAAAAGAAACAAGTTACAAAGTAAGCTCAAGGCCAACCTGAACTGCACTGTGAAACCCTGTGTCAAAAAAAAAGAATAAACAAACAAATAAATAAAAATATATTTTAAAAAAACAAAAGAAAAAAATTAAAAAGGGCTGGCAATGTAGTTTAATTCTGCCTGTAAACCATCAGATTCAGAGAGAATTCTGATAGAAAATTTTTGCTCCATTAAGTCTTCAAAGATTCTTGAAGAATTTTTACTCCAGTAAGTCTTGCAAAACTACATGATTTTGGGGCTGGTGAGATGGCTCAGTGATCTAAAGCATCTACTTACAACAAGCTTAGCAAAGCACAGGGACCGCGGTTCAATCCCCCAGCACCACATGCCAGCCAGCCCCGCCCCCTGGTGGGTTGAGCTGGCCACACACACACACACACACACACAAATAAATAATTTTTTTTAAAGTTTATAAAAAAAAAAACTACGTGATTTCATCAGAATGTTGTCTATAGCCTTTCTTTGGATATATACATGAAAAAATCTCTTCCCACTTTTCAAAGAAATTACATCAACAGGCCTAGAGCCAATGTGCTTATTTTATATTTGTATAGCTTATTTGTGTAGCTCTACAAATAAAATTCTAGGGCCAGGGAGATAGCTCAGTAGAATAAGTGCTTGCCTGGCAAGCACAAGGACCTGAGTTCAATACTTGGTTCCACAAAAAACAAATACAAATAAAATTCTAGAGACAACACATCCTATTTAAATATTTTCACCACTAAAAGGATAGTACAAGACTTGATCATGGTAGCACAGCTACTTATTTAGAATAAGACATCTGTAATACATTAGCATTGGCATGAAAAAACAACTAAGCACCATTTAAAACTCCTCAGAGGAGCCCTGCTGGAGTCACATGCCTGAGATCTTAGCATTAAGAAGGTTGGGAGGGAAGGATTGCAGTAATTTCAAGGCCAAACTGGACTATAAAGTGAGCTGAAGAGCAGCCTAGATTATACAGTAAGACCCTGTCTTAAAAACTAAAAATAATAAAAAATAAAAACAAATTTTTGGAGGCCTGGACATGGTGACACACACCGATAATCCCAGTACTTCGGAGGCTGAGGTAGGAGGATCATAGAGAGTTCAAGGCCAACCTGAACTACTCAGTGAAACTGTGTCTTGAACAAAACAAAACAATTCTTTGAAGGGAACAAAATTAGCAAATATTTAGGTGCATGAAGGTTTCCCTTTTCTTACCTTTTTCCCCAACAAAAGGCAAAGACCATGTGAAAACATCCATAAAGTTTGGAAGCCAGTAGGGGTGTGGAGAACAGTTAAACTGCCTGATATTCATGACATTGTTTTCGTATTTCAGTACTGCAGCTAGAAAGGAAAAGCAAGACATTAGGTACAGAGGAGCACGGCATGGGAACTGATGTGCTTTCTACAGCTGCATTTCCTCTACGCAGAAGTCAGGGACTACCTTCCCACTTGTGATTCAGAGCAGATGAAAAGTTGCAAAGCATTTTATATATGGTAGTTTACCTGGAGAGCTCATGTAGTAAAATGCTTTCAAGGGTTAACTGCACAGTAACTACCTATAGAAGTCTCAGGTTCCACAAGAGAAAAGTTCTCCCATAGTTTCCTTTTATAGTCTAAATCACAACTACCCTTTAAGGGCAAATATCACTCATCAACTGTACACAAGTTGCTTTGCTAGTTATTAGCCACAGCCAAAGTTTTTTCAAAAATTCTTTTTTTTTCCAAAAATTCTTATAAGTTTAGAAATAGAAGTTATCAGTTCATAGTGGGAGGATACAGATGGTAAACTTGGAGTACTTTACAACTACTGTTCAAAATGGATTAAATCATTTCTGCATAGAACATAGTAGACTTTTAAAATGCCTGTTTCTCATATTCACAATATATTGCCAGCTTATCATAAATGTTTACTAATTTTTTGTTAATTGTATTGAGAAACAAATAGCAATGAAACAGTTTCAAAACAGGTTAGTTGGACAGTTACAATAATTAATAATAAATGTTTAAATTAACCAGTTCATATAGCTACCTGCACATTATGAGGCCTAAGTGATTTTCTTTATAGTTTTCTTTACATTTTGAAAGTTTCAAAATCTAATTCCCTAGTCTCCATCAACAGAATTGTTTGTACTATTTTCAATTACTCTGCTTATTCTATAAGTAGAATAGGTTACAGCAGTTCTCTCAAAATAACAAATGTAGTTCATCGCCTGGTTCCTATTTCTTTGTTATAAGATAGGCTAGTGTTCTCAAAATTTAGGTTATGCAGCACCTAAACGGTACACTATTGATTACAAAGAAAACACACAAAAATAGGATCTTGAGTTCTTAAAAACCAAAACCCTAGAGGGCCGGCCTGATAGCTCAGTGGACTAATGCACCTGCTTAGGCAGAGTGCAGTGGCAGGGGTTCGATCCTCACTGTGCTGTGCTGGCCCTGCCCCCAGTGCACACTGAGCTGGTGATTGAGACTGGGCATGGTGGTGTGCACCTATAATCCCAGCTTTTAGGAGGCCGAACACAGGAGGATCACTGCAAGTCCAGTCTACATAGTGATACCATGTAGACCCTGTACTAAATACATAAATTAACAAAAAAAAAAAAAAAAAACGTGGATACCAGGTACATGTCCCATTAATTTCATGGATATGTATTTTATTTTTTATTTTTATTTATTTTTTTGTATTTTATTTAGTTTTAAGTGAATATATCAGTATTCGATAACAATTTCAGGGCTGGGAATATAGCTCAGCAGCACAAGTGCCTGTCTGGCAAGCACAAGGTCCTGAGTTCAATTCCCAGTACCAAATCATCATCATCATCATCATCATCATCATCATCATCATCATCATCATCATCTCAATCGACACAGAAAAAAAAAGTGAGAGGTGAGTCTCAACCATGGATGACATGCAAATTGCTTTTCTGTCATCAGAAAATATCTCCACTAATAAAAATCTAAAAAACTCATAAATGAGCCAGGCATGGTGGTGCACACCTGTAATCCTAGCACTGAGGAGGCTGAGAAAGGAGCACTGTGAGTTTGAGACCAGCCTGGGCTA
This sequence comes from Octodon degus, assembly GCF_000260255.1. NCBI lineage: Eukaryota > Metazoa > Chordata > Mammalia > Rodentia > Octodontidae > Octodon > Octodon degus. Next base: position 8,870,011 of record NW_004524612.1, on the reverse strand, counting down.
CAAAGTGAGCTCAAGACCAGCCTGAACTGCACAGCAAGAACCTCTCTTGAAAAGACAAAACAAAACACCCTCAAAACTTAATCATCTGTCAGGTACCTAGTGGAACTGAGTAATACCTGAAGATGCCAATAAGCCTAAATAATATGCAAAAAAATGAGGGGGATGGGGATGCACACCAGTAGTAGAGCACTTACTTAGCTTGTGCAAGGCTGTGGGTTCAATTCCACTACAAAACAAAACAAAAAAAGTAAAAGAAAAACAAAGTGAAAAGAAAATGCAAAAACTAAAAGCAACAATGGAAGAAAAAGGAGGAGGAAAAGGGTGACAGTAACTCTTTAGAAAAGACAGCTATAGAGGGAGTAATTGGGTGTCAACAGGGATTGTGTCAGATGCTAGACGTTCCTTTTCCTTAAAAAAAAAAAAAAGCTTAGCAAACAACCATGAAAAATAAGATTATTTTGAGATAAAGTTATCAATTACATCAAAGCTGATTGAAAACCTAGGTAGAACGGACTATGGTTTAAAAAGTTTACTAAACAATAATCAAGAACAAAACCAGAATGGATGAAAAAGATGTGGTATTTTTATACAATGGAGTATTACTCAGCTATAAAGAAAGATGAACTCGAAGCCTTTATATTTAAGTGGATGCCACTTGAAGATACACTCATAAGTAAAATAAACGAGACACACATGGGTAAATGTCATATAGTTTCCCTAGTACAATAACTCAAAAGAAATATAAATAGAAAGGTAAAATGCAATTAAAAGGAAAGCAAGAACTTGAGCACTAGACAATGAAGAGAGAGCAAGAAGAGCTAGGAAACATGACAGAGGCAAGCCATACAGTTATATGTACACAATGGGTAAGGCAATGATCCTGAGAATCTTCAGAAGATTTTCAAATCTAGCAGTTAATTGGAAGATTCTCACCCTGACTAACTATATATACTGACACCTGTGAACTAAACAACTGCACTGAAGATGGAAATTTGTAATAGTAGGTTCATGCTTGTAGTGTCTGTTATTCTGGTCTTCTGAATATGTGCTGCTTGTCATGACATGCCAGTTGCTGCTGTGCTGTCTCTTGGGTAGATGACTGTTTAAAAAGGAAGGGGGTGGTGAATGAAGGCAGGAGATAGGAAAAGGAGTGTTGCGGGACTACCCTGCAACAATGTTGTATATGGTTAGATTTCTGGACGTATGTGTAAACATATATAATTCTTTATTTCTATTTTTAAAATATATTTTAATTTCTAAAACTTTTTTTGTCAAATTCTGTAGGGACTTAAAGTTTAACATATCAATACTTGATGAAAAATACCTGTTCCATGTTATGCCTAAGATGTTCGATATGCAGACAGATAATGAGGTTAAGCTCAACAGCCTAGGTTATATGGTAATAACAATAAGCTTCTCTTCTGGAGGGTTAACAACCTAAGTTTGCAGACCAAAAATTAGAGAAAAAGGAGGGCCGCAAGGAAAGCCAACATTTTGGCCCTAACCTTCCAAGGTCAATTAAGACTTAGGACATATGAGAACTTGTACTGTAACATCATGTAACTCGGTAGTGTCCCAAATTTTCTGATTAAGGAGATTATGGGGCCAAAGAAGAAAGTGATCGATGATGTACAGTGTGCCTAAGGAGAGTCACATGGAGAGAAAACATTCTCTCAGGATTTCACAGAGCAAATTGGCCAAGCAATGGCTGTGACTCATCCACATGGCTGACACTGACAAAGGATCTACAATCTGAGGTACAGGGTCTCAGGATACATCCTGAGGGGATTTGACTGACCTTATCAGATCCAAAAGCTACAATTCTTGTTACATAGGTTTTGCTTTATCTTGGTCTTAACCATCCAGCAGAAAAGTATAAAAACAAAGTACAAGAAATAAAGCAATGTTGTTATGTTGGGCTGTAGGAGACTCAGGTCAACAATTTCTGACATTGCCAGTCAAGTGGAAGACCCAATACTATTATGGACTACTGGACTATTTTGGAATATTTTGCTGAGTTCACACACCTATAATATTTAAATGATGGAACTAAACAAAAAAAGGAGATATAGGTGAATGACTATTTTGTATCTGTGTATTTAAAATGGTTAGGATAGATATATAGCTACATTCTCTTAATTCAAGGAATAGAGGGATTTGTTCTAATAGTGTTTGTAAATAGGATATCATGTCTGCATCTTGCACTACAAATAACCACTAGGAAGGCAGTATGCAATGTGTTAATTATTGGAACTGTCCTACCAATTTGATTTGAAACTGTCTCATTGCTATTTATTTCTCAATAAAATTATGGAAAAAATAAATAAACACCCTAAAAAATAAATATTAAAAATGAAAAAAAAGAACAAAACCAGATCAGAGTGGGGCAAAACATGAGCTAGCAGTTAGAAATTGTCTAGTTTTTTCTGACTTAGGTGGCATGTTTACTGATAAATCCACTGGACAATCAACAGATACACCTAAGAAGTTCAAAAGAGTGTGAGCAGAAGCCTTCACTACAAAATGAGGCAGAGGGCCATAACATTTTCTTGAAGATATTTAACAACACAAGCGCCCAGGACTCTGGCACACTGAGGAAGAAGGATCACCCTTGGGCAATTGAGCAAGACCCTGACTCAAAAAAAAAATGTGCTAGGGATGTAGCTACATACAAAGACCCTGTGTTTAATCCTCAGTACTGAGGAATACAAACATAAACACACACAGACACACACAGACACACACACACACAGTGCATACCACTAGATATGGGAACAAACCAGAATAAAACCATGTTGCTAATAAATTGGAAATGTTAGAAAAAAGGAAGAAAGAACTGAAAAATTAAGCAGCAAAACATTGTAGGACAGCTAGGGTTTGGGGAAGAATGATGAGAAGAACAAGAAAACTTAAGGCTAGGAGAAAACTGAAAAGAAATGCTTTCTAGAAATGCGTTACAAGGGCTGAGACTTTTGTTTAGTGGGAGAAAGCTTGCCTAGCATGTGTGAAGTTCTGGATTCCATAGGGATGGGGTTGGTGGTAATAAATTACTGAAAAACAAAGAAGTGCTCTACCACTGAACCACATCTCAGCTCCCACAGTTTACATATAAACAGAGAAATAGTAAGTATATGATTTACCTCTTTGAAAATTGTCTCCCCAGCTGCATAGACAAGGTATGACTATAAAGTAATGAGACTTAAGAAACCACCAACTACAAACACACAACACCTCATATATCAGATGAGTGAGGCCCTTTGTGTCATCACATCAGGCACAACAGCAATAAAATGTTGCAGTGTCATAGCAGTTTATCTTCCAAACAATTAGTATTTATTTTCATTATTCCAACTTATCTTCACCAACTCTACATGCCACATATTTTAAAGATAAACTGAGGCACAGAGAAGTTAAGTATCTTGTTAAATGTGACACACTTAAAGTGAAGCAGGAATTCAGGCACCTAGCTTAGGGCTCTTTCAACAAAACTTGCTCCCTGCTGTACAATTAATCTGAAGATGCTGCCACTATTCAGAACGCTTTTGGAACTCTCCTTCTGGAATTGCCTCCAGAGCTAGTATAAAAGCAACACAAGAAGGAACAGTCTCATTACCGCTTAATCATACCTTGTTCTGACCCCAAATGGTGTCATTGAGCTCAACCACTCACCTTTATTTATCAGTCTTCACTCCGAATGACTTTTGGATGTCCAAAAATCAAATCCACCCTCAAAGGACGAAGATTTCCCATCATTGAGGATAATCAAAAGAATGTGTCGCAGACTCTGAAGGCAATGCCAAAAGAGGAGTTCCAAAAATGTTTTTGAACAATGACTGCATTGTTGGAATATGCATCTAACCTCCCAAGATAACTGCTTTGAAGGGACAATACTCATCTGGATATATTTGTTTTAGCATGTTTGTTTGAAAGTCCTATTATTTTATAGTCACACTTAATAAACAAGGAAATGCAGACAAGTGTTTGTAGGACCACTGCCCTGAAAGAAAATCTATGAGCTACAAATTGTAAAAGTTTTAAATTGGAAAAAAAGAAAACTTTAGCAAGATAAAGTCTTTGATGCAGAATTTCTGAAACAAAAGGTATGTACATATCCACTCTTTTTAAAATATCTACATATAGAAAACAAGCTGAGAAAAATTAAGTGACTTCCCCAAAGTCACAGTTTCTAACAGGGTTTAGACAAAAACGAAGATTTTTTTTCCCTGACTACACACTATTCATTCACTCTACCATACTGTATATCAGGAAGAAAAAAAAAAAAAACCAAACAGCTTAATAACTTACAAACACAAAAACACCAAATGACAAACTTTTAAGGTATAATTATGAACAAATTTCCCAAAACTAGTAATTTATGCTAAACACTGTAGCATGACCTTGAAGTATTGTAATCTTCTTAAACTTTTGACTCAGTAGTAAGAATCTGTAGTATCATTACATACATTCACAAAGAGCCCAAATCATTCAAGACCCAGCAGCAGCATAAACTTTGGACTTCTTGGCCTATATTTCAATTAAAATCTCTGTTTGTCTTTTGTCTCTTTTTTCTGGGGTGAAGCACTGGTGCTACAGATTGAACCCAGGGCCTTGCATATGCTAACCACATGATTTATCGGGAAGCTACACCTACTACTCAACTTGTAGTTAAAATTTATATATAAAAATAGGCACTGGGGGCTAGGGAGATAGCTCAGTGGAATAAGTGCTTGCCTGGCAAGCACGAGGTCCTGAGTTCGATCCCTGGTACCACAAAAAAAAAAAAGGAACTGGAGGGTGTAAATCTATGGCAGAGTGTATACTTAACATGTGCAAGGCCTTGAGTTCAATCTCCAGCACCAAAAAAAAAAAAAAAAAAAAAAAAAAGAAAAAGAAACAAACACACATAATTAAACTAAAACTGCCATTTATTCACAAATTCAAACTAAAATAGTGTTGGGTTCCTTTACCTTTATTGTTATAGACATCCAGATAATTGGGGGCAGAGAAAATCGTGATAAGTGATGGAAAGCCAGTGGTCTGACTCTTCCTGTACATTCGATACCTGGAAGACAGATGAAAGCCTGTCTGTCTTGATATTAAAGGTTAAAAAAATCTGCTATGATATTTGGTTTTATTAGTTTTAATGTAACTTACCCAGCATCTTGGGCTTCATGGGCTCTGATTATTGATAATAAATTATTGTTCTGCAAAAATTCACAAACTGCAGGGTAACTGAAAATTAGAAGATATAAAGTTCAGAATTAAACACTTACTTTTTAATAGGAGGAGGGGAAAAGCCAAGATGATATGGTTTGTTCTAACTACAGGTACACATTGCTGAAATTAGACAAGATCAGATACGTTCAGGTTGGCATGGCCATAGACTCACCACTGAAATTAGTAACATGACTCTCTTTTTGTCTTTTTGAGACTGGACTGTACTATGAAGTTCAGGCTGGCCTTGAACTCACTTTGTAGCTCAGGGTGGCCTTGAACTCACAGAGATCCTCCTGCCTCAGCCTCCTGAGTGCTTGGATTGCAGGTGTGCACCAACATGCCTCGCTATAATCATGACTATTTTTCATTTCACTAACATAAGATATAGGTCATATTTAAAGGTAATACACAATCCTAGAATTGAAAGAGCTCCCCTTCTTTAATTTTTTTTCTTAACCCACAGCAATAATAATACAACACCTGAACTTTTCCTGGCATCTTAATATAAAAAGGTACCACAACAGCATGTATGTACTGCATATGTACATGTGTGCATGCAAGTAGGATTATAAAATTTTCTTCAACTATCAAATTATCAAGCTGCTAGAAAAGTAAAATAATCCACTCATAGACTTTCATGTAATATCAACATCAAGATGGTCTTATGCAGGATAATTGCAAGAGTAACAATATCCTAATGAAAGGTGTAATATCTACACATACAATTAAAATATTCTTAGTACTACTACCTTTCTGAATGACAAATATCTGGTTTGAAGACATGGATAATATAAAATTAATCTGGAGCCAGTGAGATAGCTCATCAGACTAAGCACTTGCTTAGATAAGCACAGGGACCAAGGTTCGATCTCCGGCAACACATCCCTCACTGGCCAGCCCCCAGGTGCACTGAGTCAGCCACTGAGACTGGGTGTGGTGGCTCATGCCTATAATTCCAGCATTGGTGAGGCTAAAAACAAGAGGATCACTATGAGTTCAAACTGCATAGTGAGACCCTGTACCAAATACATAAAATAATAATAATTTGGAATTATCTACATATTATTTATTTTTAAAAAATCTTGGGGGCTGGGGAGCCAGGGATATAGCTCAGCAGCATAAGCATCTGCCTGGCAAGTGCAAGATCCTGAGTTCAATTTCCCATACCATAAAAAAAGACCAAAAAAAAACTTTCTCATTATACTTACTAGAAAAAATTTACTTCTGAAATAAATTGTGGGTGACATCATCAAAATAGCAGAACAGAAAGTCCTCAGCCCCAACACAAAGACAACAAACTGGCAGCCACCCACAGATTGAGCACTGTTATAGAGCCCTTAGGATTGAGTTAGGAGGTTGTGAAGTCTTAGTGGAACCCAAGCCTCAGGATGGTCACAGTGAAAAGGCAGCCCCCAGCCTTAACCCCATGCCCACCGTAGAAGCAGCCTGGTCCTGAGGACTTGTTCTAGTGCCACTTGTTTGCAGTCCTAGCAGCAGCTCTATCTGCTCACTAGTGATACTATAGGTAGCCTGGCCAGCCAGACCCAATGGTACTATCAGAGCAAGCCTATAGCCAAGCACCAGCCTCACTCTACCCTGGCTGAGAGGTAGTCTCAGCCCTGCCTTTTCCTTCTATCCATGCTCCAGGGCTGCTGACAGGACCTCAAGACAGACCTAAACAAGCCTTGTGACCTTGTTCAGGATGAAGTCCATTGAGTTCCAGAGGCATTTGTTTCTAGTCAGGCATAGGAGAGGTGACATGCAACACCCCTGTCCACGCTATAAAGTGAATTCAGGCCACCAACTTTGGACCCTGTGGTAGCCCTGTGACCGACCTCCAGTCCTGCTCAGCTATGATCCCAGAAGCCTCATATGTCAATCCATTTTGTTTGCTTCTAGCAGTCCACAGACACCAGTGCCCATCGACTAGATCATGCAGTATCAGGAAAGTAAGATACCACCCAGGAAAGCTAATAAAGCTCCAGTAACTGATCCTAAGGAAACAGAGATCCACAAAATGCATGGCAAAGAATGCAAATCCACCATCTCAGAGGCTCTAAGAGTTACATGAGAGTACAGACGGACAACTAAATGAAATAAAAGAAAAAAACACTGGAATGAGCTAAGATGTTTAGTGAAGAAACAGCAACAGTGCTAGGGGTTCAGCTCAACCATAGAGCCTGTGCTTAACATGTGCAAGACCTTGGATCAATCACCAGTCCCAAGAAGGAAGAAATGCAAAGGAAAGAAGAGAAACCCTAAAAAAGAACCAAACAGAAATCTTGGAGATGAAGAATACAACTATCAAACTAAAATAAATAAAAATAAAAAGCTCCAGCAGCAGACTGAGTTGTGTTTAAGAAAAGAGTTATTATATTCAAAGACAACTCATTTGAAATTACTCAGACACAACAACGAAAAAGGATGAATAAGGATATTAAAAGTATGTGGGATTTACGGGACAGCATTAGACAAAATATCATACGCACAGGAGTTCAAGAAGGATGAGAAGGGACAGAAATCTCATTTACAGAAATAATAGCTGAGAATTTCCCAACTCTAGGGAGGGAAATGGACATCTCAAATCATAAAGCACACAAAGCTCAAATAAATTCAACCAAAGAGTTCTAAACTAAGACATATTATAAGCTGTTAGAAGTTAAAACCAGAGAGTTTTGAAAGCAGAAAAAGAAATATAGCCATCCATGTAGGAACTTTATGAAAAAGAGTTTTCATAAGATTACCAGTGGATCTCTAAGCCAAAATTTTGCAGGCCAAGAGAGAAGGGGAAAATATATTCAAATAAAAAAAGAGACAGAGACAGAGACAGGGGAGGGGGAGAGGGAAAGAGAGAAGGAGAGGGAGAGGGAGGGGAAAAGAAAGAGTGGGAAGAAGAGAAGCAGGAAGAGGAGGAGGAGGAAGAGGAGGAGGAAGAGGAGGAGGAGGAGGAGGAGGAAGAGGAGGAGGAGGAGGAAAAGAGAAGAAAAAAGAAAACTCCCCTGCCAATCAAAATCTGAAAGGATTTTACCCAGCAAAATGTAATTTGAGGTGTGGGGAAGATAGCTTGGCAGTCTAAGTGCCTGCCTGGTACCACATACCATGTTGGTCCCGGAACCTGCCACTGAAATTGGGCATGGTGGCACACACCTATAATCCCAGCACTGGGGAGGTTGAGACAGGAGGATTATTATGAGTCCAAGCTGTGTAGCAAGAGCCTTTACCAAATACATACATACATACATACATACATACATACATACATACATAAGATTTTTTTCTTAAATGTCATTTGACAATGGAGTAAAATTTGGGTGTAGTGGTCCATGTCTGTAATGCCAGTACTCTGGAAGGCTGACGTAGGAGGACTACAAATTTGAGCCCAGCCTGCATGGCTTAGCAATTTAGTGAGATCCTATTTCAAAAATTAAAAGAGAGAGAAAGAGGGAAGGAGGGAGGGAAGGAGAGATAGAGAGAAAAGAGTGAGTTGCAAATGTAGCTCACTGCAAAGGTTCTGAGGTTTAATCCTTGGTACCACAAATCTGAGTTTATTAGCCTAAGATCTTCCTTATTATAAGAACTGCTAAAGAAAGTTCAAGTCAAAATGAAAGGAGGGAGTTGGCAAGATGGCTCACTAGACTAAGCGCCTGCTTAGGCAAGCACAGGGACTGGAGTTCAATTCATGGCACCACATGCCATGCTGGCCCCGCCCCCATGCACGCTGAGCTGGCCACCAAGACCAGGAGTGGTGGCGCATGCCTGTAATCCCAGTGCTGTGGAGGATGAGACAGGAGGATCACTATGAGTCTGGGCTGCATAGTGAGATGTTGTATCAAATACATAAAAGAAAAAAAGAAAGGAGGATAAACAGCATGAAAACATGAAGGCATTAGTGTTTCTGTATGTGACTGAAATTAAATTTTCAGCTGAATATAAATATATATATATATATATATATATATATATATATATATATATATATATTTTTTTTTTTTTTTTCCCCAGAACGAAGGATTGAACTCAGGCCCTTGCACTTGCCAGGCAAGCACTTATTCTACTGAGCTATCACCCTGGCCCTGCTACATAATGTTTTATGCAAATCCTATGGTTTAAAAAAAGTTCAGCATAGCTACACAAAGCTAAAGAACCAAAACACATTAGTACAAAAGAATTCATTAGAGACATGAACATAAGGAACAGAAGAACAGTAAAGAAGACAGAAAACAATAACAAAATGACAACTTTCCCTGTCCCTAATAATTTCCTCAATAGACACACAGAGTGACTGGATAAAATAGCCAAGACCCAACTATGCCATCTATAAGGCAATCATTTTACATCTAAGGATATACATAAGCAAAAAGGAAAGGGATGGAAAAAGGCATTTCATGGCTATGGCAATCAAAATAAAACAGGAGTGGGTATACTTACAGTAGACAAAATGAAATTTAAGTCAGAGAAAACCCCACAAATAACTTGATGAGAAAAAATGAACTAAGGACCTGAATAGACATTTGAACAAAAATATACAAATGCCTAACAGGTATATGAAAAACTTCCCAATATCACTAATCACCAGGGAAATACAAATCAAAACTACAATGACAAATTTCCACATACCTGCCAGAATGGCTATTATCCAAAAGACAAAACCTATTGGCAAGGATATTTTAGAAAATGAAACCTCTGGTACAATGTTGATGGGGATATAAGTTGCTACAGTCATTAGAGAAAACCTTGGAAACTGCTTAAAAAATTAAAAACAGAACTATCACATGATCCAACTGTTACAGTTTGTGTCTGGTTGTACCCCTAAAGCCTCAGGCAGTTATTGAGGCAAGTTTCTAGAGTTTGTGATTAATTCATAATTCAATGCTGGGATTATGAGTGTGAGTGCTTACACTCACCTTGGGGCAGATAGCCTGAATACAATAAGGGGAAGGGAGAGACACCTGCTGGGTGCCCCAGCGCTACTCCTCCCTTTTGCTCTTTGCTGTTTTCCGCCACCATGAACTACTGCCCTCTGCCATGTGCCACTGTGTGTTGGAGCCAGCTGAGTATGGACTGAAACTTCCACTAACTGTGAGCTAAATAAACCTTTCTTTCCTTAATTTTGAGTGCTGAGTATTTTGTCTCAGCAATGAGAGAAAAGTAACTTAGGCACCAACAATCCTACTTCTAAGGATACTTCCAAAGGAAATAAAATCAGCATCTGAATAAGTATCTGCACTCACATGTTCGTCAAAACATCACTCACAATGGCCAGAATATGGAAACAACCTAAATATGTGGGGTGTGTGTGTGTGTGTATGAGATTCAAACTCAGAAGAAGGAAATACCTCCTAAGAATAACATGGATGAATCTGGAAGATATTGATAATAAAGTAAGCCAGACACAAAAACAAATACTGCATAGATCTTACTTGTAGAATCTAAATTCATTGAAAGAGTACAACGATAGACAAGGGGGCTAGGAGCTGGAAAAATGAAGAGATGTTAGTCAAAGAGTACAATATAGGGTGGAGGGTATAGTTCAGTGGTAGAGTACATACTTAGCATGGTGACTGACATTAAAGACACTGTCTAGACACCTGAACTTTGTAAAGGGGGTGAGTTCTAAGTGCTCTCACCACATGCACACAAAAAGGGCAACTATATGAGGTTTGGGTACATGACTGACTGTGGTGGTCATTTCACAATGTAATCAAAACAGTTGTCTACCTTAAATACATACTTTTTATTGGCCAGTGACGCCTCAGTAAAGCTAAATATAAGTAAATGACGGGATACTCCCAAGAAATGAAATTTTAAAATACAAAGAGTAAATAGTGAAATACTTCCCTTCTACTTCAATCTTCCAGCTACTGTGAAAGCGATCAGTATTCCTGATTTCTTGAACATTCATTCTTTCAAGATAATCTGTTAAATTCCAAACAAATACATATGTATATCCCCTTCTCTCTCTTTTTTTTTTTTTTTAGGGGGATACTGGCAATTGAACTCAGGACCTCACACTTGCCAGGCAGGCATTGTGCCACTGAGCTAAATTCCTGGCCCTCTTTTTTTTTAGTATTAGCAGATGGTACACATAATTCTGTACTATGTATTTTTTCACTTTTATTAGTGATTATTTCATATCGGTATATAAGCAGCTTTTCTTTTTCATTTTGCAAAAACAGTCTTATTAATAGATCAATTTCTGAATCATAAATTACTTGTCTTCTACTAAACACTGTGGTTACTATCAATCTTTTATCATAAATAATGCAATAGGAATAAACATTTCACACACTTGCAGGTAAAATACATCCTTATTTGGAGTAATAAATGTTCCATCATGTTGCTTCAAGAGTGAATTAATGGGGCTGGTGAGATAGCTCAGTGGATGAAAGTGTCTGCTTAGGCAAGCTTAGGCAAACAAGGGACCCAGTTCGATCCTCGGCACCACATACCACGCCAGCGCTGCCCACAGGGTGGGCTGAGCCAGCCAGAGTCCAGGTGTGGTGGCGCACACCTGTAATCCTAGCGCTGGGGAGGGTAAAAGCAGGAGGATCACCACGAGTCCGAGCTGCGTAGTGAGACCCTGCAACAACCAAATACATTTTTTTAAAAAGTGAATTAGTGAAGAATAAAATATTATACCTTGGAGAAATATACTGTTAATATCCTGTAAGTTTTGGTCACAATATTTACACTGACTAATAGGTAACCTGTTTTAAGTCTGGGGGTCCCTCTCCAAATGGAATTGAACTCATGCCCTTCACACTGAGCTGCAGCCCCAGCCCTTTCTTACTTTCTGTGATAGCAGTCTTCCTATACTATAAGTTGCCCAGTTTGGTGAGCTCAAACTTGCAATCCTCCTCCCTCAGCCTCTCAGGAAGCTGAGGTTACAGGTATTTGCCGCCATGTGTGTTCTACAGATGCTTTACTTCAATATATCGCTGATTCATGGGCACTGAGTGCATAACCAACATCAGAGTTCAAGACTGAACTAATTTAGCTAACATAAATTTTCTGTGCAAGGCACACTGCAGTCTTCTTGTGCCTAGAAATGGGAGGCAGCACTCTAGTACTATGCCTGAGTACAAGTTAGCGGCAAAATCACTAACAAAACCACAGAAAGTGTATTAAATAGGTAGCAAAAAGAATACAGGTACTTATTTATTGTATGATGGCAGAAACAAGATGACAGTATTTATTTATTCGCTATGCAGCTCTGACTCATAGTAATCCTCCTGTTTTTAGCCTCCCCAGCGCTGGGATTACAGGTGTGCGCCACCATGCCCAGACTCAATCTCGGTTCAGGGCACCCAGGGGGTGGGGCCGGTGCAACATGTGGTACTGGGGATCAAACCCCAGTCCTTGCACTTGTCTAAGCAGGCACTTAGTCTGCTGAGCTATCTCACTGGCCCTGATAGTATTTTTAAAAATGACAGCATTACTAATTAACCTGGCAAGAACACACACCTGGAGTAAACCAGTTTTGTTCCTAAACATAGTGCATGTCTATAAATGACTGTGAGAGATCTCTGCTGATTTTTGGGATTACAAATAAATCTTAAGAACAGAGGAATTACAAACATGGACTCTACCAATACTGAACATCTGCTCTATCCATAGGATTACAACTTCAAAATATAATTTTTGGATTAAGCATATTCATTTATAATTGAGAAATTGCCAAGTTAACCTCTATAGAAATTGCAACAATGTACTTTCTTTATTCCTGTATTTAGTACAGGGTCTACAGGGTCTCACGACGTAGATTGGACTCGTAGTGATTCTCCTGTTTTCAGCCTCTCAAGTGCTGGGATTATGGGCGCTTGCCACCATGCCCAGTCTCAATCACTGTCTCAGCGCGTCCTGTGGGCAGGGCTGGCATGGCACACTGGGGACAATTTACATTCTGCCTACAATAAAGATTAGGATACTAATAATAAGAAAACATTTTCTTCTTTTTTTTAAATTTGTGTATTCAGTACGGGGTCTCACTATGCAGCTTGGACTCATAGTGATCCTCCTGTTTTCAGCCTCCCCAGTCATGTGATTACAGATGTGCACCACCATGCCCTGACTCAGTGGCTGGCTCAGCACACCTAGGGGAGGGGCTGGTTTGCCTTATGGTACCAGGTTTCTAACCCAGTCCCTGTGCTTGCCAAAGCAGGTGCTTAGTCTGCTGAGCTATCTTGCTGGCCAACAACATAAAAAGAAACACAAGTTAAGTGATTTCATCATACAAGTCACTGAAAATGTTGGCAGTGAAGAATCCAAAAGGTCATATACAAAGTGCTAAAGTAGAGGCAATGTGTGTTTCATTTAATTAATATGCTATTTTAGTCAATTAACAGATTTTAAGGGGAGAATATACATGTTCTCTTTGTCACATAACATAATTTACATTTCAAGCTTTTCTAACTCTATTGGTGGGGGCAAACCATAATAAAAGCTCACATGTGGCAATTAGGACAAAAGCTAACTTCCAGGAAATGTCCTGGGCTTAGATCACAATGTCCTGTTCTTTTTATATCTTTGTCTATTCAAATGGTTCCAAAAGCTGTAGAGCTTTTTAAAAATAACAGGATTCCCCTGTTTCAGGCCTACTGAATCAGAATCTCTGGGGAGTGAGCCAAGATATCTTTTTTTAATGAAAATATATAAATGATGTTTCAGAACAAAGACTCTAGATCATTTACAGTCAGGAATACTATAGTTTGGCTTTTTGTTTTTTGGTACAAGGTCTTATTATGCAGCTCAGACTCATAGGGATCCTCCTGTTTTCAGCCTCCCCATCATTGGGATTAAAGGTGTGCACCACCAGTGCACCCAAGGGAAGGGCTAAGGCCATGTGGCATGTGGTGCCAGGGATCAAACTCTGGTCACTACGTTTCCTAAGCAAGTCCACTGAGTCATCTCGCCAGCCCTACAGTGAAGAATACTGAAGCAGTGAAGGATGCCCAATCATGTTTACTATGTTACACTGTTAGGGCATAACACCCGTGAAAATATAAAACAAATAAAGTACTTTTGTCTTCTACTCAAAAGTTAAACAGAGGGGCTGGTTAGACAGGTTAACAGACTAAGCACCTGTCTGGCAAGTGTAAGGACCAGAGTTCAATCTCCAGTACCACATGTTGTGCTGGCCCCACTTGCTGAGCCAGAGCTGTACTCCCAACTCTGAGGAGGCTGAGACAGGAGGATTACTATGAGTTCAAGCTGCGTAGGCAAGACCCTGTGCCAAATAAATAAATAAATAAATAAAAGATTTTTTTAAAGTTAAACAGAAATCCCTGTACCACACATTTGTTGTTGTTGTTTTTTGTTTTTTTTTTTGGAACTGGTAACTGAACTCAGAAGTTTGGGCATGCCAGGCAGAGAATCTACTACTGAGCTATATTTCCAGCCTGCACCACACATTTCAGATATGAAATACTTAAAAATAATTTAATTTTAAGTGTATTGCAAGAGGTTTTTGTGTTATTTTTTAATTCCCTACTTTCAATTTTTTAAAAAGACAATACAAAATAATGATTTAAAAAAGTAGAAATGATACAGAATTTCACTAAACAGAATAGCTTACCTGAAAAAGTAAGAGCACCCTCGGACAGTATTGTGGGTATAGTTCTCCAAAGTCTTTTCACTGCCATAATCCTCTGAGGGATCAGACCAAAGCAGGTCACACACTGGACCAAAGGCTGGAGGTTCAATAAACCTGTCTAACTGGAAGACATGCAAAAGCCAGAAGACAAAAAAAATCAGGAAAACAAAAAGGCACTTAGAAGCAGGTAGGTTTAACAAAGAAACCAGAAAACAAAACAAAACAAAACAAAAAAAACCTCTCTGGGAGCCAGGGATATAGCTCAGTGGCATAGGTGCCTACCTAGCAAGCACAAACTCCCAAGTTTGATTCCCAGTACTAAAAACAAAAACTTTTCTACCTTAGGAACGTATTAGGAGAAAAGATGGTAAGCCCCCAAATGATTTTCCTGCCAAAAAAGGGGAACATTTAAACAATTTAGATATATAATTTTTTTATTATTTTCTGTAGTAAACATTCATAAATATTCCTGTCTTTTAACCATACCACTGAAAGGATTTCCACCTCCTTAGGCTAGGGGTATGGCTCAGTATACAGTACATGCACAGGCCCTCTGTTTGTTCCTCAGCACCTCAAGAAGAAAGGAAGGTCAAAAAGGACAACCTCCTACCCTAATCTTTTTTTTTTTTCTCCGAATGCCCTCAGGGGTGGTTCTCCTACCCTAATCTTAAAGCAGTGCTCATTCAATTTTAATGCAAAATTGGTCATGAGAGAGACACTATTTTAAGAAAACCATGTGAGAGTAATTTCAATTGCCTGGGGAGGCCAGTGTCACCAGGAGAACAGGATGTAGACTCATTCTGTTCATTGTTTATTTCATTCCAACGGATAGTTATCTTATTTTTTTAATATTATTTTTAATTCATGTATTTGGTACAGAATCTCACTATGCAGCTCAGACTTGTAGTCATCCTCCTGTTTTCAACCCCTCCAGTGCTGGGATTACAAGCATGCACCACCAAGCCCAGTCTCGGTAGCTGGCTCAGCACGCCTGGGGGTAGAGCCAGCACAGCCTGCAGTGCCTGGGATCGAACCTCAGTCCCTGGGCTTGCCTAAGCAGGCACTTAGTCTGCTGAACTATCTTGCTGGCCCTTGGAGAGTTATTTTAAAAGAATGCTAGTTTTTTGTATTTGTTCTTATTTTTTTTCCTCTTCAAAATTTAAAAAAAAGTGCTAGTTTAATTTTGTATAGTAATTTCATCTTTCTCATTCTATGCAATGGAGGCATTTCAGCTTCAGTCATTAACATGTTTTTAGTCACTACTGCTTTAGCTAAAAACATAAAGACCAAAAGAATACAAGTAACTAGAATAGCTCAGTGCCAAGAGGAAGATTTCTGCTTAGTGAAAGAACTTTTTATTAATACAATTGATTGAGAATTGTTAAATCCAAGAGTTACTGTATAAAAGCAAAAGACTAGTTCTTTAAGATAGTAAGGCAATAAAAAAAAAAGCCAGCCTCACTGCCTTATCCTCAGAAAGTTGACTTTCCGTATTTATTTTTGATTTTTTTCAATCCTCTGCTTATTAAAGATGTGCACCATGATGCCAGGCTAAACTGGGCCCCCTGGCTTCCTGGGTGATATTGTGGCGGGGGGGGGGGGACTGAACTCAGGACCTTGTGCTTGCCAGGAAGACACCATCCTGTTGAGCTATCTCCCTGACTATATTGGATTTTTTGAGATGGACTCTCACTATATAGCTTGGGCTGCCCTTGCACTCATGGTTCCTTAACCTCCTGAGTGCTGGGCTTAGAGCTATGCACCACCACATGCAGTGGAAGGTTGATTTTAATTCAGAGAAAACAGGTTTTTTTTTTTTTTTTTTTTTAATGTATTTAGGACAGGGTCTACAGGGTCTCACTACATAGATCAGACTCCTAGTGATTCCGTTTTCAGCCTTCTAAGCACTAGGATTACAGGCATGTGCCACCATGCCCAGTCTCAATCACCCTCTCAGTGTGCCCTAGGGGTGGGGCCAGCACAAGACACTGGGGATCAAATATGGGCCTCTGCACTCTGCCTAAGCAGGCACTTTAGTCCACTGAGCTATCTGGCTGGCCCAAGAAAAGTTTTATAAACACACAAACTTTTAGTTTCAGTAATTATATGAGAGAACTAAGAAAATACAAAGGTAAAGAAGAGAGTCACGCAGAAAAGACTGGTCCTCCTTTATCAATGAAGACAAAGTCTTTGAAATAATCATTATGTAAGGCAACTGGAACAACTGCACTTTATCATGCAAGTCCATCAACTGGGCTTGAGATGTAGCTCAGAGGCACAGCATCTGTCTGGCAAGCATAAGATCCTGAGTTCAATTCCCACTACCAAAGCAACAAAAAAGCCAATGATCTTCAGAGCTATCAGAGTCCTCATACCATCCATTCTAACTTTCTCATTTAACAAATAAAATATGCTAAGAAGTCAAGCAATTTCATCAAGGATTAGGACTAGAACCCTGGTTTTGTTCCTTCTGTATTTTGACATAATTTAGTTTCTTTTTTCTTTTTTTTGGACATAATAGAGTTGCAAGGCAGTACATGCCTGTAAACCCAGCTACTCAGGAGGATAAGGATGAAAAGAGGCGCTGGCAGGGCGTTCAAGACCCAGTAAAAACATACTGGGGTACAGATACAGTTGAGTGGTAGAGCGTGCTTCGGTTCAACCCCCAGCACGCAATAGTGGTGGTGGAATATTTCATAGCTATAGCCTAAGAATTTTATACTTCAATTGGGAAAGACACAATTAATTTTAAAAATTAAAGAAAATTCTTGGTAGATTTGTATGTTTAAACCATATCTTGCTGTAACAATGAGACAATAGATAATTTCTATTTTCCTACTTTTGATTATCTGCATTTTAAAAATTTCAGCTAAAAATATATCAGTTGGCTGTAATTAAAATGATATTTTAAAACATATCAGAGAGAATAACGTGATTACTTACTTTCCTAATGTCATCTAAGCAAGTGATTTCAGGTGACATTCCTCCATGTACACACAGAAACTGCTGGTTTAAGAGGGCAGCAAGAGGAAGACAATCAAATGTGTCCATACATGCCTCATACACCCGTTCTGAATATTTGATTAGACCTACCAAAAAAGGAAAAAGTCAAAGGAAAAAGCTGTAATATATGGGAAAAGTTATAAGCCAGAAGAGTATGAAGCTATGTCAAAGTCATTTATTTACTTCAGGCAAATCTAAAAACACAATCATCTTTATAAAGTTGTTTTTGATAAGTTAGAGATAAAACTTTAACCCCTATCCTCTCTAAAGACAAATGTGACCTTGGATTAAGCTTTGTTGCCCTGGAAACCTGGTGAGGTGACTGTCAGCTGTCTTATTAGGCAACAATGCTTATGGTAAAAATTACTCCATTACCTGGCAGAAGGCTATAGCTTTGGGCTCCTTTCAGGGTGGTGACTCCTAGTATGTCCTTGGGGACCTGGAAGGTCTGCCAATAAAGCTTTTACAAGAGATTTGGACTTGTGATTCATGAGGCTTCTAAGCCAGAGTGGTTCCCCACCTATGCATGGGAACACTTTCTGTGTACCTGAGATGTAACCTGGGAGGGGAACAGAACAAAAAGCTGTGCACTCCCACAGGGACTACGCCACTGAACACCAAGACCTACATCCCTCTAAGCAGAGGCCAAATGTGGTTCATGGTAGTCCTAGCAGTCCAAATATCTCACTGAGTCTTGAAAGGTTCCTTGAGAATGGTAGATACTTAACTAAAAACTGGAGGATTCTTTTTGTTCATAATTTTAAAAGTCTACAAGTTATATCCTGACTAAATTTTATATAGAAATGTCTGGCTTGGGCATGGGACATGGCTCAGGAGCACAGAGCCTGCTGGCAAGTGCAAGGCTCTGAGTTTGATTTCAGAATCCATAAAAAAGGGCCAAGGAGATGGCTCAGTGGAATAAGCACTTCCCTGGAAAGTGCAAGGGCCTGAGTTCAATCCTTGGTTCAGCCCAAAAAAAAAAAAAAAAAAAAAAAAAAATCCACAAAAAAAATTTAAGTTTGGCTTATGAATTGTATTTTGATGTAGTCATCAAGATGGGACTACAGAACAAGGGGACACTCCAGTGAGCAGAAGGTGAGGGCTCTGCAATTCTTCAGGAAGGAAAGGTCATAAAATAATAGGTAAGAAACTGGAAGATGAGCTTTCATTTAAAGAGAAAAAGCATTTTTCTCTTCTTGGATGCTATGGTTTGGATGTCACATGAATGTGTCCCCCAGGTATCCATGCATTGCTAGGCCAGCCTCCTGACTGGAGATGGCAGAGGGGTACCTCATGGGGAATCCACGTGGAATGCCCTCAGAAGGGAGGAATGCAGTTCTCCGGAGACTCAGGCTAGTGCTTCCTAGAGGGCTGCTATAAAAAGAACAAAACTGTCCCCCCTTCCAGTCTCTGATGTCCTAACTCATCATGTGATCTCTCCTTAGCACGTGTTCCCACCATGAGGTCCTCACCAGCACAGAGTTAATGCGATCCCATGTCCTTGATCCTCCAGACTATGGACAAGCAAAGTTCTTTTCTTTATAAAGTACCTACCCTTTCTGGGCATAATGGCTAGTGTCTGTAAGCCCAGTGCCAGGGGACTGGGGCAGAAGGATGACTGGGAGTTCAAGGCAAGCATGGGCTACACAGTGAATCTGTGTTCAGCCTGCTCTACATAGTGAGCTCTGTCTCAAAAAAAAAAAAAAGTACCCACCCTTAAGCATTTTACTATGCTAACTGAAAACTGATTATAGATATTACACCTGACCTTGGGTTTCAAAGTGAGTATATGCCTGGTAGAAAAAGCCAGCAGTTCTAGAGTCACAGGCAATCCTAGAATACTGTGAGCTCTTCTGCTTCCAAGATTCTGAACAGTAGATAACCTACTGTCCAGGAGAACAGAGCTATACCTGATAGTACTATAACCAGTATATCTGATTATCGTACTGATTTCTGTACTTGTTTCCATCTTTGTTTTTCTTTTTGTAATCTCCAAGATTTTATTAAATTTTTTCTTTTTTTTTTTAGTGAGGAAGGCTCATAGTAGGTTTATTCACTAAAAGTGACTGAAACTGAAAATATATTTTAATGAAAACATCTCACCAACTTTAATTTTTTTTGAGACAGAGTATCACTACGTATTGTAGGCTGGGCTCAAACTCACAGCAATTCTCCTGCCTCAGCCTCCTGATTGCTGGGATCACAGGCAAGCACCACCATGCCCAGATTCCCAACAATTTTAGACATAATTTGCATTTTTAAAATATGAAGCTCTGTGGCATCAGGACTTGTTTCCTGCTCTACAGGGTTTTTTTCAGTCAAGGTCTTACTTTGGTATTAGGCTGGTCTTGAACTATGTAGCCTGGGTCTGTCCTTGAACTTGCAAGGATCTTTCTGCCTTAGCCCCCTGAGTGCTGGGATTCCAGGTATCCACAGGCTTCAGATGCCACTGCACTACTAACTCCCTGGTACTCTTGAGGCACGTGTTAGCTATGTTCTCTTCTGTGGGAAGTCCTTGCAGCAGCTTCAGGGGCTGGATTCTTTTGAGATGCTTAACCACTTTGAGCTTTGCATTTACTGAAGGGATGTTCTTATGAACTTGAGGAGTGTGTGCTTTGTCTAATCCAAGCATCTTGATTACATCTTTTTCCCAATACAGTCGTCTTATCATACTTTTTGTTCTGGTGACAACATACAGTTTGTGAGGTTGCTGTGGATCCCCACCATACTTTTCATGATCTTCAGGTGAAGGCTGAAACACTTTATCTGGAATTCTTGATTTGGTAACTTTGTGACGAACCCAATCTGTACCCATGAGAGATTCCACAGGTTTTTGTCACAGTCTGCAGCCTGCCTGGGGGCCTGTGAACCACTGAGCACAAAATCCTTGCCAGTTTCCCAATTATTTGTTTTCAGAGGTTGCAGGAAGCAAACAGATCTACTGGTGAAGTGTTCTGGAAATGGACAGGTTCTCTCCTTCTCTGGTGCAATGCCCACTAAACGTTCAGTCTGAACTTCCACACAAAGCCTGTTTCTATTTTTTTGAGATAGGGTCTCACTATGTAGTTCCGATTGGCCTTGACCTATATAGCTTAGGTTGACCTCAAACTCACATCCCTTCTCTTGCCTCAGCCCCCAAGTGCTGGGACTACCATAGCATGTACCAACACCCCAGATTTTATTTTATTAATTTTGAACACTGATTTTATAACCCCCTACCCTGGGATGCACCATTTCTGGAGGTACTATAATATTAGGTTGATGCATGGAGTGAACAGAACAAGCTCTTATTATATCTCCCTGCTCCAAAAGTCTACTTAGTATATTGTCTTCAGCTAGAAATCGCATCAGATATTAAGTTGATAAGAACAAATGCTACCCTTGATCTTAGGTAGCCAATAGGCAATCTCTCTGAGCTTTTAATCTTTTTTTTTTCTTTTGATACAGGGTCTTGCTACACATCTCAGACTCATAGTGATCCTCCTGTCTCAGCTTCTCCATCGTCTTCAAGCTTTTAGCAAAGACATTTCAATATCACAACCTGGCCTTGGCAAACTTTGAGAAATGACATAAAGGCATAGGGTCCAGATATAAACCCAAATGCAGTACCTGGGTGGGGGGAATGAATGGAGAGGGCCCTAAGGGAAATGTAAATGAGGGAGCCACATTTGAGGCTATACACTTTTCTACTGCAGGATGTGAAGGTTTTTTTCTTTATTGCCAAAACCAAATGATCCTTTTTCTCCCAAAAATCCTAGGATCCAGAGTTTCCTCTGTTGCCAACATCAATAAGGAATTCCCTCCTGAGTCCTAGCCTGAAATACAGGCAACAATCCAAATTACTTACAAATTAAATGTTTCATAACATCATCTAGCATTGACAACATGCCTTTTGACCCTCACATGATTTAAAATAATTTTTTAACTTGCAAAAGATAAGCCAAGTCCACAGATGGCAAGTAAACATAGTAGGTTAAGCCAGTCTGTAAATTATAACAGGAAGCCAAAGTCAATTAAAAAGAACTCATGTTGTGTTAGTACACGACTAAAATATGTCACAGCACGTCACCAGTTTTATTTTTTCAAAGTATATGGATAAAAGCTGGCATGATGGTACATGTCTATAATTCCAGAACTGGAGAGGATGAGGCAGAAAGATCAACATGAGTTTGAGGACAGCATGGAATTCAAAGAGTTCAAAGCATAGAGTTCAAAGCCACCCAAAACTATATAGACCCTTTCTTAACATGGACAAAGACAGCCTGGGTTTTTTTTTTTTTTTTTTCCAAAGACACTGAAGAGAGTATCTATACTTTTCTTTCCATATTTAGCCACATTTTCTTAATTTTCTATGATAAAGATATCTTTATATACTATATTATTGATATTGGAATATGCTGTAGGCTCTTAAGTGGCACTCGGATCACTAAGTATTTGACATACATGGGGGTTGAGAAAATGGTCTGGATTCTTACTGCCTCAGTTCAATTCTCAGCTCTGCCACTTATTAGCTTGGAACCCTGGACACCGCTTCTTCGCTCTATGTGCCTTGATTATCTTGTATGTAAAATGGACATATGATAACACATACTTACAATTCAAGGTTGCTGTGATAATGAAAGGAATACATGAAAAATGTGTTAATGCCTGGCACATTCCAGGTACAGTGTGTTCAATAAAATTATTTTAATCCTTATAAAAGCCCAGTGAAGTGGGTTTATCACCATCTTAACTCAAAAGCTGAGCAAGCAGGGCTAATTTGCCCACAGATGAAAGCTTATGACAAAAGTAGAACCTAAAATGTTCGTGTTCTTAACCACCCTGCAACACACCTCTGCATCATTGGTTTTCTTTTTTTTTTTTTTTTTTGTGGAACTGGGGATTGAACTCGGGCCCCTGTGCTTGCAAAGTGCATCATTGTTAAAATACTTACTAGGAGTCTCTACATAGCCAAACATATAATTATTAAAAGTTAAATTAGCTGATTCAAGTGTTTTATTTTCAAGAAAAAATAAGATAAATCCCATAAAACCTTTATTTCTATTTTTTTCCTTTATGTATTTTGGTATAGGGTCTACAGGGACTACAGGGTCCCACTGCCTAGTTTGGACTCGTAATGATCCTCCTGTTTTCAGCCTCCCAATAGCTGGGATTATAGGTGTGCACCACCATGTCCAGTCTCAATCATTGTCTCAGCATGCCCTGGGGCGGGGCCAGCACATCATGCTGGGATGGAACCCCGGCCACTTGGCTCTGCCTGAGCAGGTGCTTTAGTCTGCTGAGCTATCTGGGCAGTCCTAAACCTTTATTTCTATAATGAAGGAAAAATGCATCACAGTCATTAGATCACAATAATACAAGTTCTAAACACCAATAATTTAGCATCAAAAATTTAAAACACAATTCTCTGAAAGTGAGAGCACTACAGCAGGAAAAAAACAACCTGGTCTACCCACTGATCACACATTTGTTTTAAATTTTAGTTGAGTTTACTTTTTATTTTAATTAATTAATTAATTTAGTACAGGGTCTTGCTACACAGCTTGGACTCATACTGATCTTCCTATCTCAGTCACTCAGTGCTGGGATTACAGGCGTGCATCATCATGTCCAGTTTCAGTGGCCAGCTCAGCAACTGGGCCAGCAAGGCATGTAATACCAGGGATCAAACTCGGTTCTTTGTGCTTGCCAGGCAGGTGCTTAGACCACTGAACTATCTCTCCAGCCTTGAGTTTACTTTTTAAAGAGCCAAGAAATATATTTATATGGCCCAAAATTTAAAAGCGACAAGATGTTCCGTATTTTCTATTCTTTCTATAGGCAACCAGTGGTACCAGTTTCCCAAGTGCCTTTCCAAAGATATTCTAGGCCTCCATGTGCAAATGTGCACATCTACTCTCTTATCACAGCATCTTTGTTTTTTTCCATAAATGGTAACATATTTACATTGCTCCGAGCTTCCTTCTTAGTACCTAAGAATATATTTTGGAGATCTTTCCACATCTTCATATGAATAACGAAGTTAAGAATATGCTATCCCAGGGGGCTGTGATGCATGCCTGTAATACCAACATTCAGGAGGCTGAGGCAGGAGGATCACTGCAAATTCACGGCCAGTGTGGGCTACATAACAAGTTCAACACCAGTCTGAAATGCATAGCAACACCCTGCTCAAAAAAAAAAAAAAAAAAAAAAAAAAAAAAAAAAAATATGCTAGCTTAAAATGTGCTACTCTAGTATATTAATTATTTTGGATTAAAAGAACCTGAAAACAGCAGGTGAACAATCTCACTGACTTTTAATGCTGTTTCTTCTTCAAAGGAAGAGATGAAACTCTCATGTTAAAGATGCCCTCCTCTACCAGAAGGGTTTTTTGTTTTTTTTGTGCAGGGTCTCACTACACAGCCCAGACTTGTAGTGATCCTCCAAATTTCTGCCTCCCTAGTGTTGGGATTATGGGTGCGCGCCACCATGCCCAGACTCCATCGCAGGCTCAGCATGCCGGAGGGCGGGACTGGTACAGCATGTGGAGCCAGGGATCGAACCCTGGGCCCTGTGCTTATCTAAGCAAGCATTTAGTCTGCTGAGCTATACCACCGGTCCTAACCAGAAGGAAAATAACATTGTTACTGTCAAGGATGGAAAGTTAAGGTCTAACAAATTCTGTACAGATCTCATTAAAATCATATTGAACTGGGGATATAGATCAGCATCACACACAAAAAACCCCCACCTTTTTAGCTTCTCCATACGATTTAGTTTTTCACAATTTATTATTTTTTAGCCAATTCAATTCTCATGTAAGTCTTCAACTCATGATGGTCCTGTGTCATGTAAAGCTTAAATTAAATACGTGTATATGCTTTTCTCCTATTGACCTGTCTTGTCTGTCAATTTAATTCTCAGGCCCGGTAGAAAAAAAAAGAGTAAAGGCAAAACAGAAGCTCAGTAATTATTAACACTATGCAGTAGTTCACTTTATTTTTTTATTTATTTATTTATTTATTTATTT
>NW_004524612.1:8826568-8834157 GCF_000260255.1 Octodon degus | reverse complement strand
ATACCCCATTTTTTCTAAGTTCCGTTATTGAATATTATAGGTGTGTAAACTCAGCAAAATATTCTAAAAGAGTCCAGTACCCCATAATAGCATTGGGTCTTCTGTTTAACTGGCAATGTCAGAAATTATTGACCTGAGTCCCCCACAGCTCAACTTAACAGCATTACCAATTTGTTTTGAAACTGTCTCATTGCTATTTGTTTCTCAATAAAATTATGGGGAAAAAAGATAGCAGGCACTTTTAGAGCAACAAAAACAAAAAATAAAGGCTCAGAAAAATGTATCTAGCAGAGATAAGCACGTGATAAGATCTACCTATGACAAAAAGACACAAATTTTGAAAACATACACACTGGTGTACACATGCAGGTAATTATGAACCAAATGATGGCCAAAGTAACAGTTTCTATATCAATGAAATGAAAAGGTGAAGATCTTCAGATAGAGCAGGGGCTCTGCACACTGGTGGGAGGCATGACATAGCCCAGGCAGGCACAGTCCCATCTCCATAGCCACTACTGCTCCTAGCAGAAACACAGGACTTCTGCAAGCCTTTGTTGGTTAGATACTGGAGATCCAACCCAGAAGTACTTTACCACTGGGCTATATCGCTAGCCCTTTCATTTATTACTTATTTGGCAGCAGGGTCTTGCTAAATTGCCCAGGAGGATCAAACCTGCCATCTTCTTGCCTCACCCTCCCAAACTGCTGGGATTCCAGATTTGCACCATTCCACCTGGCCACCCACAAGCCTCTCGACCATGACTGTTTTGTCTGCTTAACCATACATAACCTTGTTTTACGTGTGTTCCTATTTAAAGACTCCCTATTTAATACACATTGCCCATTCATCAATATTCAATTTAAGGATAATAGCTTCATCAATCATGCTGGAACAAAGTTAACTTAACACAGGTATTTGTCCTCCATAAGGTACATCATAGCCTTCTTGCTGTTAGGAACACTAGACAGCACTTCTGCACTATACTTGAAAGCCGCTGTTTTTCTAAATGGTACTGGAAATCAGACCCAGGACCTCTGCACTGGGCTACATCCCCAACTAAGCTTTTTTTATTTTGTGTTTTGAGACAGTATCACACTAAATGCCAAATTGTATCGATAATCTGGGCTTGATCTTGGAACCCTTCTGCCTCAGCCTCCCATTTTGTGATTACTACTTCAAGCAATACAAGCACAAAAAGGCACAAAGTCTGGCACTAAGTAAATGATAAAAAGGACATGTGTTCACACTGTGAGAGCTAAAATAGGACCAAAGTGCTGCTTCCTCAACTGGGAACATGTACTTTGGGAGACTCAAACTTCACCTTCAACTCTCTGCATGTTTGCCAATGAATACAAAAGCTCCGTGAGTATTGCTCTTGCAGTTAAGGATGAATTTCAGCATGAAGACATATTCACAAATACAGAATCCACAAATAAGAGAGACCAACTATATATACTCTTCATGAAATGCATAGATTCACAGAGCCTCAAAGCACAAACCACTGAGACCCCTATGGTTAAGAAACAGATTGATGCTTATAGTTGGAGGTTTGGACACAATCCTAAGAATAACCAACAATTCAAGCATATAAAAAAAAAAAAAACAATAGGATAAGCCCCTGCCTGGCAAGCACAGGGTCCTGAGTTCAATCCCCAGTACAAAAATTAAAAAAAATTAAAAAAAAAAACGAGTAGGACTGAGGATGCTGGTCAGTGGGAGAGCACTTGCCCAGCAGTTTCTTTCTTTCTTTTTTTTTTTTTTCTTTGTACTTAGGGCAGGGTCTACAGGGTCTACAGGGACTCACTACATAGATCAGACTTATAGTGATTCTCCTGTTTCCAGCCTCCCAAGCTCTGGGATTACAGGCAAGTGCCAGCACGCTCAGTCTTAATCACTGTCTCAGCACACCCTGGGGATTGAACCCCAGGCCACAGTGTTCTGCCTAAGCAAGTGCTTTAGTACACTACGCTATCTTGCCAGCTCGTGAGATCAATTTCTACCACTGTAAAATAAAAAAAATCAAAGTTACAGAGAATAATTCAATAAATACAGAAAGCACTTCCTTTCCTTTATCCTGTACTGTCTTTTTCCTTTTCCCTTTCCTTTTCCTTTTCTCTTTCCCTTTCTTTTCTTTTCTTCTGGTACTGAGGATCAAACTCAAGACTTTACACTTGCCAGGCCAGCAGGCGCCTATGCCACTGAGCTATCTCCCCAGCACCCATATTTTTTTCATACACATAAACCTGTCACAAACACCTCTGTACGGCAGCATAAAGATAAATTTCAAAGAATGACTATTATTCAGATCACATTCTTTAATCAAATTACATTAAAAACTACTAACAAAATGCTAGCCCTAAAAAAAAAATCCTTAAAACCGTAAACAAATAAAAATATTATTTCATTACCCTATGGTTAAAGCTAAGATACTGAATAATATTTGACAATGAAAAAAAGTCAAAATCTGTGGGAACCAAATGAAGTAGCAATTAAAGGACAGTATATAGTACTAGGTACTTGTGCTTTCCAGGTAGGTGCTTATGCCACTGAGCTATCTCTCCAGCTATATATATATATATATATATATATATATATATATATATATTTTTTTTTTTTTCTTTTTTTTTTTTGAGACAAGGTCTCTCTGTAGCTCAGCCTGGCCCAAAGTCACTACAGAGCCCAGGGACTCAAACTTGCAGTGATTCTCCTGCCTCAGCCTTCTGAGTGCTAAAGTTATAGGTGTATATGATTACACCTAGCAAGTACACTAATTTTTAAAAGATAAATACACAAGTATGCTTATATATGTTTAACATCTCTTATATGTTATATGGTACACAGTAATGTGTGGTGGTGAAGAACTGTAATTTTTCCAGGCATTGGAAGAGAAACAGAGGGAGAGAAAGGGAGAGGAAGAGGGAGAGGGAGAGAAACAGCACTAAACCTGATTAATAATAAGAGTTTGAATGACTAACATAAGACAAGATGCACAGTTTGATTTGTATTTAGATAAGTACAATAATAAAGTACTAGTTCATACCCAATATATGGGTAAATATTAGAAAATGAAATAAAATTATGTTCTTGAACTCACAGGACCTGCTAGTGGGAAGACACACTGGCCCAGCAATCTTCAAGAGTCACGGGGCACTTGATGCTTTAGTTGGAATACCCATACACATAACCTTCAGCTAGCAACCCACTAAGTTCATAAATCATCAAGAAATAAACATGGGCCTGTAAGTGGACTTACAGGAGGGGTTCATCATAACAGTACTCACTGAGACTGATGGCAACCTAGGTGCACCAATGAGAACAGAGAACTGAAATGTCACAGATGTGTACTGCAGAACCCTATATAGCAGGAAGGAAGCAATACACAAGAGGTATAGTGTTATAAAAAAGAAATCAAACAAACAATAGGGCTAACAGCTCAGCAGACTAAGCGCCTGCTTAGGCAAGCACAGGGACTGGGGTTTGATCTCCAGCATCACATGCCGCCCTGGTTTTGCCCCTAGGAGCACTGAGCTGGCCACCGAGACCAGGTGTGGCAGCACATGCCTGTAATCCCAGTGATGGGGAGGCTGAGAACAGGAGGATCACTATGAGTCTGAGCTGCATGGTGAGACCCTGTATAAAATAATTTAAAAAAATTGCTGCATATCAACCACTGCATGCTACCTGGTCATCTCATAATGTTGTCTTGGGTGGCTCCTGTGCACTTAGGGTAATGTAACCTATGCTAGCTGGGCGTGGTGCCACATTCTTATAATCTCAGTATTCTGGGAGACTGAAGCAAGAAGATCCCAAGTTCAAGCTCAGCCAGGGCAAATAAAAAACTTAGTACAGTGGCAGGGGTTTGGCATGCTGTGCCAGCCCCACCCCCAAGTTGTGCTGAGATGGCAACTGAGACTGGGCATGGTGGAATGCACCTATAATCCCAGCACTTGGGAGGCTGAACACAAGCAGATCACTACAAATCCAATCTACGTGATGAGACTCTGTACTAAAACACAAATTAAAAACAAAAACAAAACTTAAGAGTGCCTACTTTTTTCTTCAGTGATATTAAGGAAAAGGGAACGCTACTTACTGGCAGAAGTCATTTATTAAATCTTTTTTGTGAACAAAAAATTACTTTGTTAGAACTTTGTTACTATAAGTTGGAAGTTATCTTTAAGATAAAAAGAAGAAAAAAGATCAATCCTTAAATTGAATAACTTATTGGTTTCCAGTGTCTTTATTTCCTGGCTGAGGAACTGATATTTGGTTCTTACCCATTTAATAATTCTAGGATGGACTAGGGATACAGCTCAGCAGCAAAAGCACCTGTGTGACAAGTTCAAGGCCCTGAGTTAGATCGCCAGTACCAGAAAAAAAAAAATTCTATGAATCAACTGGGCACAGTGGTACACACCTGTGATCTCACCACTCAGGAGGCTGAGGTAGGAGGATAGGTAGGAGCTGGGGACCAGCCTGGGCTACAAGGTGAGCTCAAGGCCAGCCTGAACTGCATAGCAAGGCCCTGTCTCAAAAAGACCCAAAAAAAGGACAAATAAGTAAATTTAAAATTTTTTTAAATAAAAAGGAGTAGGGATATAGCTCAGTAGTACAATGCTCTGAGTTCAATCCCCAGTACCACAAAGAAAAAATCTCATGCTAAAAACTTTCCTTTCTTTTCTCGTATAGTCAATGAAAAAAAAATCAATTTAGTTTTCTTTACCATGGAGATAACACTTTAGTTACAAATGAAGAAGGAACATCAAAAGACTCAAAGAAAAGTGACTATTTACTATTCTGTTTTATCAGTGGCATTTGGGTCAATCCCTGGTGTACTAATCGAAGCCCACATGCTCAGGAAAGAGCAGGGCCTGCTCTGAGTAGGTAAAAGGCATTCACCATGCTTTAATTCTCTGACGTAGGCTCTAATAAAATTTTAGGTATAGAAAGGAGAAGAGAAATAACATTTTGTGAAAATTATCAATATGTAGCAAAAGTCTTAAAAATGTTCTACTCTGGGCCATTTTGTGTCTGTATATACAAAATGGGATAGATATACAGCTACTTTCTCTTAATTCAATGAGAAGAAAAATTTGTACTAATAGTGTTTGGATATCATGTCTGCATCTTGTAGTATGAATAAGCAGTACGAAGACAACAATATGCAATGTATTAATTATTGAAACTGTCCTACTAATCGGTTTTAAAACTGTCTCATTGTTATTTCTTAATAAAATATATCTTTAAAAAATGTTCTACTCTGACCCTGCCATTTTACTTATAAAAATCTGAAATATCAGACACACCATTGAGGGGTTTTTTTGTTGTTGTTTGTTTGTTTGTTTTTGTACTGGGGATTGAACTCAGGACCTTGTGTTTGCCAGGCAGGAGCTTATACGAGAAGCTATCTCTCTGGAAGTTTGAAGATATTTTTAAAAGATATTAACCGGAATAGTTTTTTTTTATTTTTTGGGTTTTTTGAGGTAGGGTCTTACTTTGTAGTCTAAGCTGACCTTCAACTTACTACGTAGCTACCAGGCTGGCTTCAAACTTTTGCCTATTCTCCTGCCTCAGCCTCCTAAGTGCTGGAATCACAGGTGTGTGCCACCAGCAGAACAGGAATAATTGGAGTAACCTTATACTGCTTAGAATAAAAATGATATAAAATCTAACAAAATGTCACACAAATCATAAATCCACTTAAATATTACACAAAAAAAGAAGTCTGGAGAGACGATGCCTAGGTCTGATGGACTGGCTTACCATGGGCCCCAGTGAAGTAGGCCCTCCCCACCTCTTTGATCTGGGATTCAGAGCAGATCTGCTTCCCCCACCCCTTAGTTCTGGCATTAAAACTAGAGCCTCACACATGGCAGGCAAGAGCTCCACCACTGACGGCAGATCTGCTTCTCGTCCTTTTCTCCACGTCCCCTCCTCACAGTCACCAAATAGCTGCTACAGGACATGTTAGGGCATCAGTCTTCACTGTGTAAAGGCCTTTTCATCCAGAAAGAAAATGTTCCAAAAACAAACGAAATCACATCCCACTGAGTGTTTCACAGGTTACTACTAGGTAAAAGAGGATCCCTAGAGTCACCATGTGTGACAAGAACACAATTTGCCTTAACTAGTTCAGACCAATCAGAATTAATTAACAGGGCTGAGATAAAGACACTCTTCCTTAAAGTCGAGGGTTCTCCTCACAACCCTAATCCTCCTTTTTGGAATAAAATTGTGATTTTGTTAGGAAAGGAGGGAAAAGACAGGCAATAAGCAATACTTGCTATAAACCTTGTAACCTAAAAACAGAGGAACAGTAAATTATGGCATTTATACCATTAACTACACTAGCAGAGAAAATTTAATGTTAAGAAAAATGAATTTAATACAGTATTTATTAGAAGAAATACACATTGCTCAGTGTGGTGGACATGCCTGTAATCTCAGCACTCAGGAAGCTGAAACAGGGGGATCATGATAAGTGGGAAGCCAGCCTCGGCAACATATAGTTCAAAGTCAGCTTAAACTACATAATGAGAGGGCTAGAGTCATATAACTCAGTGGTGCAGCACCCTACTGGAATGCATGAGGTCATGAGTTCAATTACTGGTACCAAAAACATACAAATAAACTATACTCCTCCCACAAAAGAAAACCATAAAATGATTCTAATTTTATTTAAGAACAGAATACATAAAAATATAAAAGAAAAAAGACTGCAAAAGGTGACAGAGCTGGGAGTACAGCTCAGTGGTAGAGTATATGGCTAGCATGCACAAAACTCTGGATCAATCCCTAGCACCACAAAACTAAAATAAAATGGTAACAGTGATTGTCTCTGATTTATAGAAAATTTTTGTTTTCTTAGACTCTGAATCACCAAATTTTTCTACAAAAAATGAGCTATGTATAACAATTTTTATTAGGGATCCTATGACCTTTTTCCTCTGGAAAAAAAAAAAACCCACCACATTCATGGTCACCAAAAGGTTGGTAAAAAATTACCTTTCATGTATACACTTGTAGCGTGTTGGACTAAACTGTGGCCCACAGAAGTTTTTATAGCCTTAGTGTCTTATAAAATTAAGCAATTTCTAAAACTAGATACATCACAA
Source organism: Octodon degus (assembly GCF_000260255.1). Taxonomy (NCBI): domain Eukaryota; kingdom Metazoa; phylum Chordata; class Mammalia; order Rodentia; family Octodontidae; genus Octodon; species Octodon degus. Next base: position 8,827,038 of record NW_004524612.1, on the reverse strand, counting down.
AATTCAGCTTTAAAACTCATATAAAATAGTATTGTTATCTTAAAATTCCCAATCACTTATCTTTTAAATTATTCTGGAAAACCTCTTCAAGTTAGCAGACCATCAACTAACAATAAAACCAAATATGGGCCGGGGAGACGGCTCAGTAGGATAAGCGCTTGACTGGCAAACACAAGGATCTGAGTTCAATCCCCGGTACCACAAAAAAAAAAAAAAAAAAAAAAAAAGAAAAAGAAAAAAAACAAACAAAAAAAACCACAAATATAAAGCATGGTTTATTCATTCATTTAAAAATATTGAGTGTTTACTGTTTGTTAAGAGACTGTGCCAGAAGTCAATACTGTTCATAATTAAGAACTTCCAATATCTATTTGTAAATGTACCTTTTCCATTAGCTTGTCAACTCCTTTAAGACCATAAATCTCTCTTTTTATTCTTTTCTTCTCTCTCTCTCTCTCTCTCTCTCTCTC
>NW_004524612.1:8818932-8826456 GCF_000260255.1 Octodon degus | reverse complement strand
CTCCTGCCTGAGCCTCCCAGACTGCTAGGGTTCCCCAGCCTGGAATCAAACTTGCAGTGCTCCTGCCTGAGCCTCCCAGACTGCTAGGATTACAGATTTACGATACCACACACAGCTAAGTCTTATTCTTTATTTTATTTTACTTTATTTTATTTCATTCTTATATAGCCTGCTACAAAGTTAGTACTTAACAAGAAATGTTGATAAGCAAGAAAAACAATGCATAATATAGAGAGTATTCTAAATACAGCCTATGTAATAAAATTCATTGTGGATTTTAATTTTTTTCCTTGAGACAGGGTCTCCTTATAGAGTCCCAGATGGCTTTAAACTCACTGTGTAGCCTAGGCTGGCCTCAAACTCACAGGGATCCTCCTGTTTCAGCCTCCTGAGTACTGGGTTTACAGGCGTGTACCAACACACCCAGCTCATTGTGGATTTTATTGATTGATTTTTATGTATTTAATACAGGGTCTACAAGGTCTCACTACACAGATCAGACTCATAGTGATCCTCCTGTTTTCAGCCTCCTAAGTGCTGGGATTACAGACACATGCCACCACACCCAGTCTTGAACCTGTTCATCTGCCTAAGCAGGTGTTTTAATCTGCCAAGCTATGTAGCCAGCCCTCATTGTGGATTTTAAATGCATGCTTCATTGACTGTATTAATCAATTCAAATTCTAGGAGCTGAAGCCAGATAGGTAGCACCTAAGCACAATCTCTACTTGAATGGCTGGGGCAAGAGGATTCCTTACACCCAAAAGTCTGAGACCACCCTGAGCAACACAGCAAGACATTACCTCAGGAAAAACAAAATAAAACAAACCAAAAAGCTGGGGTAATAGATCAGTAGAAAAATGTATGCTTAGCATGGAGAAGGCACTAGGTTTAATTCCCCAGCGCGCGCACACACACACACACACACACACACACAATTAATTACTATATTTTTAAATTACACAAGTAAATAATCGGAACATAATTTGTCATCATTATGCTTTAAAAGTTGGTTCACTAAATAATTAAAAATTCTGTAGGTTCTGTATTCTCCCTTCAGGCTCTGAAACTTCCTCATGCTAGAAAACACACAAAAAATAAATTTTCAAAAATAAATAAATAAATAAATAAATTTTTAGCCAGGTATGGTGGTGCACACCTGTAATTCTAGCATTCAAGAGGCTGAGGCAGGAGGACTGCCATGAATTCAACGCCAGCCTGGGCTACATAGTGTATTCAATGCTGTCCTGAACTATATAGTAAGACCCTATCTCAAAATTTTTTTTTCCAATGTACCCTTTAAGTTTCCATACTTTTGACTACCTATGTATTGAAATATGATGGGGAAAGCAGCTTAACTCTTTCAATGATCCAGTCTGCACACTCAGAATCTATAAGAAGCTACGGACATTTGCTGAGCAGCAGGAAAATGTGCAGTGGGGAAGATGGACATATTTTCTTAGTTTACACCATTAACTTTTTTTTTTTTACTTATTTATTTGATACAGGGTCCTGCTACATAGTTCAGACTCATAGTGATCCTCCTGTCTCAGCCTTCCCAGTGCTGGGATTTCAGGGGTGAGCCATCATGCCCAGTTTCAGGGCCAACATGTGCCTGGGGTTCTGGGCCAGCACAGCATGCAGTACCAGGGATTGAATCCAGGTCCTTGCACTTGCCAGGCAGGCGCTTATGCCACCAAGAGCTATCTCCCCAGCTCTAAACCATTAACTTTCTTAAAAAAAATAATTTTATTGAGAAAGAAATAGCAATGAGATAGTTTCAAAACAGGTTAGTAGTACAGTTACAATAATTAATACATTGCATATTGTTGTCTTTGTAGTAGTTATTCCTAGTACAAGATGCAGACATGATATCTTGTACCATTAACTTTTATCCTCATATTTTACACAAAATGAATTTTAGGCACTGCAGATAAAACTGAACTTTTCTGATTCATAAACTCAGTCTGCTTGTCAAATGAAGGAATAAAATCTATTGATCTTGCGTATTTTTCCTAATATCCCTTCAAACACTGATGAGGTACATACATGTAGTCAGCAGTGACGCTACATGAACAAGAAACCTTTAGCTCACAGTACTGAAACTCTTACATGAGAGGCAGCAGGACTAAAGGCAGCAAAAACCAGCAAGTAGACCTGGTTTCTCATCTCATGGGTATGGGGGTACACATCTGATTACCCTCACTGTCTCTAAAGTTCTTCAGCTTCTGAATCAGTGGGCATTAAATATAAATGTGCTGTGGTCACAGAATATTGAAGTCCTTGGATTAAGTTCTAAAATACTTTTTAATCTTTTTTACAGATAAAAGCTTTTTTTTCTTTTTGCAGAACTGGGGATTGAACTCAGGTCCTTGCACTTGCCAAGCAAGCACTTATTCTACCAAGCCATCTCCCTGGCCCTTTCTATTTGTTTTTAATGTTAATCATGTTCCTATCATTCAATTCTCAAAATATATAAAAATAAATTGTGTTTTCACTAACTGTAATTCATTTTTTTCTCTTCAGCAAATATTTATTAAATGCATACTATATACAACAGTACCAGAAATTATTCCTACAATAAGACAAGTGCCTGCTTATTTACCTCAGGCAGTTAACTGAAAAGTTAATTTTTGTTCCACAACTGCTAATCTAAACCATGTTTAGGGTGAAAAGCAATTTATGTCTTTACAGCCTCTATAGAATCTTGAAAGAAGAAAGGTTAGTAAACATTTAACTTTTTTAGGTATTTAGTACAGGGTCTCACTACACAGATTGGACTTGTAGTGATCTTCCTGTTTTCAGCCTCTGAAGAGCTGGGATTATAGGTGCATGCCATCACACCCAGTTTTGATCGATGTCTCAGTGTGCCCCAGGGTCGGGGCCAGTATAGCATACTGGGGATAGACCTCAATCCCTGAGTCTGCCTAAGTAGGCGCATTAATCCCTGAGCTATCTGGCTGGCCCCTAACATTTAACTTATTCTTATTCTTATTCTTATTCTTATTCTTATTATTATTGGCAGAATCAGGGATTAAACTCAGGCCCCTGCACTTGCTAGGATAGCGCTTATTCTACTGAGCCATCTTCCCAGCCCCTAACCTATTTTTTAAACTGGGTTAATACAGCCTTCCATATGCCACGTTTTCTACTGGTAAAAAAAAAAAAATAGAATTTATTTTTTATAATAGGTAAAACATTTCTCTATTGCTTTAATACTGAAAGCAACAAAGCTTAGAAATTCCATCAGAGTTCACATTTTAATTTCCTCTAGAGAATGGGAAGTAAATCCTTTTTTCTTAATGTAAATGACAGGTCCAGCATATCTAGGTTGAATTTTACCTCTATACTGAAATAGCCTCTGTCCACATAGTCACCCAGAAAGAGGTAGCGTGTGTTATTAGGTGATCCCCCAACTTCAAACAGCTTCATCAAGTCAAAGAATTGTCCATGAATGTCTCCGCACACTAGGCAAAAAAATGACATGATATCAGATGAAAAACTATGTCTTTAAAAAAAAGGTCACACATCAATAGAATCATAGCTTACCTTTTAATTTAAATCATATTAGTTTTTGTTTGGACTGCATAGAATCATAGTTGATTGTGGGTACTAAAGAAGTTCTACTGGAAATATTAGACATTCAAAATTGTAGGGAACAAAAAACATTCTAGCTGATCCTGAGGCTGTCTCAAATTGCACCGAAAAATGACATCACATTTTAGTTATTTGTAATGTAATCATTTTTCATAATTAGCTCACATTTAAGCACCACCACAAAGATACTATACATACCTGTGACTGGCGCGTCCACTTCTATCATAGTCTTCTCTTGTCTCAGGATAGCAGCCCCATCATTGATTATCTTTAAAGCTACATCCTCTTGTAGTTGGCCTTCCTTGATCAAATGGTTTTTCAAAATATCAATTTTAGGTTTCCCATTCTCGAATACTTCTTTCAAAGTAAGTCGGTGAGTTGGAGGAAAAGGGACAGCTAGGAAGAGAAAAAATAATTTAAAATAATCTAATGTATATGTCACAATTATGAACACATTTCTTTTATGTGACAAATTAAATCTAATAAATCATAATTTCATATCCGTTATCCTAGAACTATGTGAGGAAAAATTCTAATATACTATCTATCCTAAGTATCAATTCTAACATTTGAAAAGTTGACAGCTCCTAGCCTTCCAAGGTCAATTAAGACTCAGGACATGAGAACTTGTACTGTAACATCATGTAACTCAGTTGTTTCCCAAATTTTCTGATTAAGGAGATTATGGGGCCAAAGAGGAAAGTGATTGATGATGTAGAGTGTGCCCAAGGAGAGTCACATGGAGAGAAAACATTCTCTCAGGCTTTCACAGAGAGCACATGGCCAAGCAATGGCTGTGACTCATTCACATGGCTGATACTGACAAAGGTTCTACAATCAGAGGTACAGGATCTCAGGATAAATCCTGAGGGGACTTGACTGACCTTATCAGATCCAAAAGCTACAATTCTTGTTACATAGGTCTTGGTCTTAAGCATCCAGCAGAAAAGTATAAAAATGAAGTATAAGAAGTAAAGCCATGATGTTATGATGAGCTGTAGGGGACTCAGGTCAACAACTTCTGACATTGCCAGTCAAGTGGAAGACCCAATACTATTATGGACTACTGGACTATTTTGGAATATTTTGCTGAGTTCACACATCTGTAATATTTAAATAACGGAACTAAACAAAAAAAGGGGATACAGATGAATGACCATTTCGTATCTGTGTATTCAAAATGGTTAGGATAGATATATAGCTACATTGTCTTAATTCAAGGAATAGAGGGATTTGTTGTAATAGTGTTTGTAAATAGGATATCATGTCTGCATCTTGTACAACAAATAACCACTAGGAAGACAGTATGCAATATGTTAATTATTGAAACTGTCCTACCAATTTGATTTGAAACTTTCTCATTGCTATTTATTTCTCAATAAAATTATGGAAAAAATTATCTAAAAAATAAATAAATAAAATTTCAGAGTGCATATAAAAAAGTTGACAAAGTCAATCATTTTACAAATATGTGTAAGTACAAATTATAATGTTTTATATACAAACATGAAAGACTTGAAGCTGATTCAGGGAACAAGCTTAAAGTATAATAAAGTATTGGAGAACGATGTATCTTTATTTTTCCATAGAAAAGGTGTTAAGAATAAGAAATAAGGCCATGCTGTTAAGTTGAGCTGTGGGGGACTCAGGTCAATAATTTCTGACATTGCCAGTTAAACAGAAGACCCAACGCTATTATGGGCTACTGGACTCTTTTGGAGTATTTTGCTGAGTTTACACACCTATAATATTCAATAACGGAACTTAGAAAAAATGGGGCATACAGATGAATGTCCATTTTGTATCTGTGTATTCAAAGAGGTTGGGATAGATATATAGTTGCATTCTCTTAATGAATAGAATGATTTGTTCTAATGGTGTTTGTAAATAGGATCACAAGTCCGCATCTTGTACAGCAATTAACCACTAAGAAGAATATATGCAGTGTATTATTTGTTGAAACTGTACTTCCGATTTGATTTGAAACTGTCTCATTGCTATCTGTTTATCAATAAAACTTTGAAAAAAATAAAAAAAAGAAAAAGAAAAGGTGTTAAGAATAAAACTAGAAGGGCCAGCCAGATAGCTCAGTGGATTAAAGCACCTGCTTAGGCAGACCCAGGAGCTGGAGGTTGGATCCCCATACCTGCCTTGCTGGGCCCATCCCCAGGGCATGCTGAGACAGGGATTGAGACAGAGCATGGTGGTACACATCTGTAATCCCAGCACTTGGGAGACTGTGAACAGGAGGATCACTACAAGTCCAATCTATGTAGTGAGACCCTGTAGACACGGTTCTAAATACATTAAAAAAATAAAGCTGGGGGCTGAGGAGACAGCTCAGAGGTCTAAGTATCTGCCTGGCAGGTGCAAGGACCTGAGATCAATCCACAGTACCATATGCCATGCAATGCCAGCCCCAAAATCAGGCACAACAGTGCATGCCTGTAATCCCAGCACTGAGGAGGCTGAGATAGGAGGATTATTAGGAGTCTTAACTGTGTAGTGAGACCCTTTATCAACAAGAACAGGGTCTGGGAGATAGCTCAGTACAATAAGTGCTTGCCTGGCAAGCACAGGGTCTGAGTTCAATCCCCAGTACCACAAAAACAAAAACAAAAACTAAACAAGAACAATAAAAATTAAAAATTAAAAAAAATAAAGATATGATGGTGCCTTTAAAAAATTAAACTGAGGTTAGGAGTTTAGCTTAGTGGTAGGTAGGGTATTTGCCTAGCATGTTTGATCTCCAGCACTAGAAAAGAAAGAGGAAGGGGAGAAAGGCAGAAATGGAAAACAGTGGTCCAAACCTGTAATCCCCTCTACTTGAAAGGCTCAAACAGGAGGACCACAAACTCAAGGACAGCCTAGACAATTGAGCAACTCTGTTGCAAAATAAAATCTAAAAAGGGTCAGTGGTTTAGCATGGTGGTACACGCCTGTACCTCCAGCTCTTGGGATGCTGGAGCAGGAAGAGTGCCATGAATTTGAGGCCAGCATTCAATGCACAGCAAGTGTCTCAATAAATAGTATTTTCTCCCCCGGTACTGGAGATCAAACTCAGGACCTTGCTTGTGCCAGGCAGGCACTTATACTGCTGAGCTATCTATCTCCCTGGTCTGTTTCAATCAATCCAAATAAAATAAAAAGGGCTAGGGATTTAGCTCAGCGATACTGCTTGCCCATCATGCACAAGGTCCTGGGTTCAATCCCTAGTACTATAAAATCATCAAAATTGCCATGCGTGGTGGCCCACACCTGTAATTCCAGCACTTGGGAGGCTGAGGAAGGAGGATCATTGTGAGTTCCAAACCAACCTGGGCTACAAAATGAGCTCAAGGCCAGTATGGTGAGACCCTGTCACAAAAAGACCCCAAAAAATCAAAATTACTACCTCTTCCTCCTTTTTTTCCTCCTCCTCCTCCTCCTCTTCCTTCTTTCCTCCAGAACTACTCAGTTGTAATCAAAGTACAATTTGCAAAGAAACACATTTTCCTTATATATTATAAAAGTAATGTAAATAGAGACGACAACCTGAAATGCTCTAAAAGAAGTAATTCAGAAAAAATTTCCCTTCCCCTCAGGTTCCTCAGTTGCAGTTTACTTAAAACAAAATGAATAAAGCAAGTCAATTAGTTAAATGAAAGCAAAACCACAGTTGAAATGGAATGAGCAGGTTATGTTCAAGTAAGGAAAAGGAGAACAGTGGAGTCAGGAAACTAAGAGAAGCAACATGTGGCATAGAAAGTTTTAAGAGTCCTAAATTTTTATTTTTTTTTATTTATTTTTTTCAAAGTTTTATTGATAAACAGCAATGAGACAGTTTCAAATCCAATCGGAAGTACAGTTTCAACAAATAATACACTGCATATATTCTTCTTAGTGGTTAATTGCTGTACAAGATGCGGACTTGTGATCCTATTTACA
>NW_004524612.1:8797611-8818042 GCF_000260255.1 Octodon degus | reverse complement strand
AAAAAGAAACAATACAAAATTTCACTAAACAAAGTAAAAGGAATTCAACACAGGGTGCTATATTGTATGAAGTTATCTTCGAATCAGTTGTTTAGGTTACCAGATATAAATGTGCAAAATTGCTTTAAAAGCAAAACAACAAAAAAGATATGAGAAATTTTAAAAGTAAAAATAGAAAGAAAAAAATTTTAGGCATTAACTGTTCCTTTCAAAAGACTATCCGAAATTGGCAGTATAATGCAAATTATCCTGCATTTATACATAAATATATCTTTTTCCTTTTTTTGTTCTTTTCCTCATCCCAGTTTTTCCTTCCCATTGAAAAAAGTCTTTCCCTGTCACAATATCTATTGTACCTTTCAGACTATATTTACTCTTTCAGGTTCTCACACTAGGTAGATAATACAATGTTTGCACATGTGGGTCTGATTTATTTCACTTACCTATACAGTCTCTAGTTGTATCCATTTATCTACAAAATCCTTAAGTTTATCTTTTTATGGCTGAGTAATACTCCATTATGTAAAAATACCATATCTTTTTTTATCTATTACTCAATTAAGGGACATTTAGGTTGTTTCCAAGATTTAGCTGTGACAAATTACGTTGCTATAAACATGGGTGCACATATATCACTATGGCATGATAATTTCAGTTCTTTTGGAAAAATACCTAGGGGGGAATAGCTGGTTTGAATTGGACCTCCAATCCTAGATTTTTGAGGAATCCTTCCTCTTCCTTTTCCTCCTCCCCCTCCCCCTCTTCCTCCTCCAGATCAGACTGGTGGTGATCCTCCTACTTTCAGCCTCCCCAGCACTGGGATTAGCAGGGGTGCACCACTATGCCTTGACTGGGGGTAGGGCTGGCACAGCATGTGGTGCTGGAATTGAACTGCGGTCCCTGTGTTTGCCTGCACTTGCCTAAGTAGACACTTTAGCCTGCTGAGCTATCTCACTGGCCCTGGTTGACTTCTTGATAATATTCATTCTAGTGTAAGATGGTACCTCAGAGTTGTTTTAATTTGTATCTCTTGAATAACCAATGATGTTGAGCAGTTTTTCATATATTTATTTTCCATTTGCACCTCTTCATTTATAAAGAGTATATTCAACTCAGGTACCCATTTTTGGATTGGGTCTTTGAATTTTGGAGGCCTGATTTTTTATATTCAACAAAGGGACCAAATAAGTTCATTGGAATAAAGATAACTTCTTTAATAAATGGTGCTAGAAAAACTGGCTTTCCACATGTCAAAGGCTTCAAATAGACCCATGCCTATCACCATGCACAACACTACAGTCAAAATGAATCAAAGATTTAAATATTAAAACTGAAACATTAAATCTTCTGAAGGAGAAAGTAGGTAGAAATCTTAAGGACACTGAGGTAGGTACAGAATTCATGAACAAAAATGAAACTACATGGGGAATACTTCAAAGATTTAACAATTGGGATCTGATCATTTTAAAAGTTTCTGCACATCAAAAGAAATCAGCAACAGAGTAAAAAGATAACCCACCAATTGGAAAAAATTATAGTGGACTGTCCTTTAGACAATCTCCAATTTTAAGAAAGCAAGTTGCACTTCTCTCTAGTGAGTCACAGCTATGTTAGGAAACCTTGAATTCTGTGTGTGTGTGTGTGTGTGTGTGTGTGTGTGTGTGTTTGAGACAGAGTTTCACTATGCAGTTGAAGCTGGCCTTGAACTTTCTTTGTAGCCTAGGCTGGCCCCAGACAGCAATCCTCCTGCCTCAGCCTCCCCAGTGTTGGGATTACACGTGTGTGCCATCATGCCTAGCCAGGAAGCTCTAAATTCTCTCTTCCTTCTTTTACATGATAGTTGTACAAACACTAGAAATGAGGTTGGTTGATGATATTCTGAGAACATATATATACTTGTGAAGGCTAACTAGGAAATCCAACTAAGATCAGACATAAAGGGAAATAGAAATCTTCAAATTAAACTCTAAATAACTTTTTTCCCTCAAATGTGTCCCGGGGGGGCCTGCCCCTTAGCTCAGTTCTTTAAGTGGCTGCTTCAACAAAGCAGTCAGGCTCAGGTTGCTGTGGTTCAATCCCCACAATTCAAGCCAGCCAAACCTGCCCTGAAGGAATTAGGAGAAAAAAAAAAAAAAAAAGTGTCCCAGGCACAAAGTGATAATACACCCTTGTTTGCCTATTCCAACTTTACAGTTTTTTGTCCTGATGTAATTATTGACAGTACCCTCCTTTGTCTCAAGTATCATGATTTAAACAACCAATCCAAAAGTAAGTGGGCCTGGGATATAACTCAGTGGTACAGAGCCTGCCTGGAAAGTACAGTCCTGAGTTTAATTTCCTGCACCAAAAACAAACAAAAACCAAAAACTTGGGATGGTTGTTCACACCTGTAATCAGAACTATTAGGGAAGCTGAGCAAGAGGGTTGCATGAACAATTTCACAAAATGTCTCAAAAAAAAAAAAAAAAAAAAAAGAGTGGGGCATATTGTTCATTCCTGTTATCTTAGCACTTTGGAAGGTTTGGGCAGAAAGACTGCCAATTTGAGCCCAGCTGGGAAATTCAGCAACTTGGCAAAACCTTGTCTCAAAATAAAAAATGAAAAATGGCCAGGGATGAATTACAGTGCTAAGACTTTGGGTTCAATCCTCAGAACAAAAAAAAAAGGAGAAAAAGTGAGCAGAAAAATGGTTAAAGAAATTTTAAGTAAAATCAACACTTTAGCTAATCAACAACTTCACCAATCATCAATTGGTCATATTTTATTAGCTTTCTCCTACTTTCTGCCATTCAAATCCAAAATATCAAGTAAGTACTATAGCTTCAGGGGCCCTGAATTATCATATCCCGTGGATAAATGGCACAGCTAACAGCCATGCTATTTGTCTGTTTGCAAGAATTACTTTAAAGGAAGAACTGTGCCCCTCAAGGAACCAAAGGACACAATGCAGCACTAGCCTGGGCCCTGATGCACAGGACATTTCAATTCATTTGACTAAATTCCCTACTCAAATGCTATCTCTTCAAAGATCTCCACCCTAACCATTTACCTAAACAAAACAAAAACCTTTCTTTACCAGTGTCCACCAGAAACAGTTTAGTTCTTTCAAATACTTATTTACGTAAACATTTAAATACTACTATATGCATGGTCTTTGTTAGACAAGTAGACAACTAACCTATGCTTGCTAAAAAAATGGTTGGTTGGCTGCCAGGTTGATTGGATGAAACAGGGTCTTACTATGCAGTTTAGGCTGGCCTTGAATTCACTACATAGCCCAGGCTGGCCTCAAACTTACAAAAATCCTCTTGTCTCAGCTTGTGGAGTGCTGGGTTACAGGTGCATACGGTCAAGCCCAGCCAAAATTGTTGAATTCTGCTACCAAATATTCATTTCAGGTGAAGCAGACTGCTTTCAGACTAAAATTGTCTGCTACCCAAAGTGTAGTTTGAGAATCACCAGTATCAGCAAGCTTGTCAAAAATGTCCAATATCTGGATCTAGCTTAGACCTCCTAAAATCAAAATCAGGCTACAATGTGCACATTAGGCATAAGAAGCATTATTCCAATTCACTGATTCCTAACCTGCTATAGTTGACACTGAAATTTTTTCAGTACTAGAGATTCAACCTAGGGCCTCATGCATGTTAGGTAAGTACCCTGCCACAGAGATATAGCTCCAGCCATTTGGCTATTATTTAGACACCCTTCTTCAAATTTTTGGCTATTTATAGCATGTGTGGTGATCTACAATCCTAGCACTGGGAGGCTGAGGCAGGCAGATCTTTGTGAGTTTGAGACCAGCCTGGGGCACAAAGTGACCTCAAAACCAACCTCAATATAAACAGCATAAAGAGTCCCTGTCTCAAAAAGACATAAAAAGATGAAACAAATGCATCCACATACCTCCCTAGAGATGGACATCAAGGATTGATATTCTACATAGGTAGCCATCACCTTGAGAAAACCAGAAAGAGTCACTAACCAATAATAATCTATGGGAAAAGCTCCTGTTCTGTATTCATGACCACTTGTGACTCAACTCCCTTCCCCATTCGAGCCCATTTAATCATTTTTACCTGAGAAGTTATGCTTGTAATCTTACTGGTTGACCATATTTTTGTTCTGCTTAATGCCCACCTTGAAAATTCCCATGTTTCCCACCTTACACCTGCCTTGCCTCATGGATTTGCTCTATAAAAGTCCCTAGAAAAGCCAGGTTACTTGACAACCCAGTGAGTTACTTGGTTCCCCTTCTGTCCCTCTCTTGGACAGAAGCTTTCTTTCCCTTAATAAATATATTCCTCTCTTAACCTCCATTTTTCCTAAAATTCAATTTCAGAGAACATGAAATTGTCTCACATATCTTTCAGTTTGGGAGTTCCTCTGTATCACTATGGTAGATCTCTACAAATTATATGCACTAGTTATCTATTGTGGCATGACAATTTACCCCAAAACTTAGTGGGCTTAAAACAATAACCACTGGTTATTGCATCCTTATCTCCCACTATAACAGTGGTAACCATGAACACAGATACTGGCTTGTCTCTGCTCCATGACATCTGGGCCCTCAGCTGGGCACTTGCAGCCCAGTTTAGGATTATCTGGTTGCTTGCTCGCTTGCTCACACATCCGGTGGTTAAGGTTGGCTGTTAGCTGAGGCTTAAATTAGGTTTTAGATAGGAAGAGACACACACAGCCCCTCCATGTGACTGAGCTTCCCCCAACATGGTGACTGAGTTTAAGAACAAGCATCCTGGGGCCAGGATATAGCTCAGTGGCATAAATGCCTGCCTGGCAAATGCAAGATCCTGAGTTTGAAACCCAGTTAAGAAAGAAAGAAAGAAAGAAAGAAAGAAAGAAAGAAAGAAAGAAAGAAAGAAAGAAAGAAAGAAAGACAGACAGACAGACAGACAGACAGACAGACAGACAGTCAGTCCCCAACATCACAAAAAAAGGGCCAGGAAGAAACTATCTCCCTCTGTTCTGTTCTACTGGGGATGAGGTCTCACCATGTTTCCCAGGCTGCTATCAAACTCCTAAGCTACGTGGTCCTTCCATGTCAGCCTCCCAGGTCACTGGGTCTACAGAGGCTCACTGTCACACGCAGCAGAAACTCTATCTTTTTACACCACAGGATTTTACACCACAGGATTAAGAAATCCTATCTCATCATTCCTCTATAGTCAACTGGCGGGGGTAGTCACAAGCTTGCCCAAGTTTAAAGGTGAAGGAAACAGACTTTGTCTATTGATGTGAAGAGGCAAAACTTTGTAAAACCATGTGACACTAGGGCTACTGCTGGGACTACTTCTTGAAAACAGAACGTCATATTTTTTTCTACATAAAGGAGAAAAAAGAACGAGGCATGGTGATGCATGCCTGTAATCCTGGCACACAGCAGGCTGAGGCTGAGGCAGAACAGGCTATGCTACATAGTGAATTCAAACCTATCCTGGAGGGCCGGGGAGATAGCTCAGTAGAATCAGCGCTTGCTTGGCAAGCACAGAGGCCTGAGTTCAATCCCCAGCTCCGCAAAAAAAGAAAAAAAAACAACAAAAAAACAACAATACCCCAGACTATATAGCAACATCTTGTCAGAGAGAGAGAGTGAGAGTGTGAGAGTGAGAGACAGAGAGAGACCAAGAACGAGACTGTGACAGCGAGGCCAAGTTACCAATGCCTCCAATAAGATCTTTGCGTAAAAGCCCATTTTAAATGGGTTTTTATTTTTCAAGCTGTTACCAAATAAGAGTTGAGAGTATCAATTGTTACATGCAAAATATTAAGGAGATATAGTCCCTAAGGTTTCCAAATAATTTTGATACTATATTAAAGTCATTTTTTTCTGATTTTTTGGCTGTAAAAACAACTCATAATTCTAAATAAACAAAAGGGACACAACAAACCATTGGTGAAAAATACACATTTTTGATTGATTTGAAATCGGTTAAATGTCAAGGTTCTTGTTAAAATGACTAGTAAGTCCTAATACAATCTCTTAACATCTGCTCTGGTTTGAGTATTTGTGTCCTTCTCCAACACCCACCAGCTTCACATGTTGAAACCTAATCCCCAAAGCAATGGTATTAAGGAGTGAGGCCTCTGAGAGATACCAGGTCATAAGGACTCTGTCTTACAAATGGGATTAGTGCTCTTATAAAAGAGGCCCGAGGGAGCTTGTCTACCCCATCCGTCATGTGAAGACACATGGAAGGTACTATACAGGAGGAACAGAGCTCTCACCAAACAGTCTACATTCTACATCTGCTGACGCCGACTTCAGACTTTTCAACTTGTACAAGGGTAAAAAGTTACTGTAATTGGGTCAGCCAGCTAGCTCAGTGGACTAAGTGCCTGCTTAGGCAAGTGTGGGAACCAGGGTTTGATCCTGGGCACCACATGCCGCACTGGCCCTGCCACCAGGAACACTGAGCCAGCCACCTAGACTGGGCATGGTGGTACATGCCTGTAATCCCAGTGCTGGGGAGGCTGAAAACTGGCAGATCACTACGAGTTCAAGCTGCATAGTGAACCTTGTACCAAATACATTTTTTTTAAAAGACACTCTTATTTATATCCATCCATGTGAAGATATTCTGCTATAGCATCCCAAATGAATTAAGTCAACATCTAACTAAAACACATATAAAAACAGAATAAAATGAAAACTCTTACTACAAAAATGGCAAATAGGGCCTAGGGGTTTAGCATTTGCCTAACATATATCACCTGACTGACAATGCCTAGTACCACAAAGATGAAAACATCATAAATGACAAAAATTATCATGAAGGAATTCATTCAAGAACATCTGGCTCTCCAAAAACATAGTTTCCACATTCATGAAGTGAAACAACGCTGATCAAAAATGTGCAGGAAAGGTCGAGGGATATAGCTCAGTGGCACAAGCGCTTCCACACAAGTACCTGCCTGGAAAGCACAAGGTCTTGAGTTCAATTCCCTGTACAAAAAAAAAAAAAAAAACATTCAGGGGAAAAAAAACTATATTAGTACTGACACAATATAAAGACTTTTCTTGTCATTATTCCCTAAATACTATAGTACACCCACATAGCAATTACATTATAGTAAGTATTGTAAAGTAGTTGAGAGGTGTCATGGTTTGGGGTTTTTGCAAGGGAACAATACAGGACACATTTTATAAGATTATTTTATAATCACCCAAAGAATCATATACAAAAGAGTGCACAAAATATGTCCACACACTAAAAACCAAAAAATCCAGCTGAAGGCCTGGATCCTAATATCCTACGTGAGTCCAGCTGAAAACCTAGAACCCATAACAATGCCTCTCACAAGTCAAATTGGAGGCTTAACGCCCACAACAATGCCTCATGCAGACCTGCTTCATGAATCTGCACTGGACGGGCTCAAAAATCACTGGTAGAAGCTAGAAAGTCTGTGCCAGTGGGATGAAGGATCTGTGCTAGCACGCTGAGGGATCTAAACTGGAGCCAGGAAACAATGCTACAAGGTAAGAACCAGAGCTCCCCACAAAAGTACCACAGCCGTCCTCAGCAATAGTGAGGTCCCAGGCTCCTCCAGCGATGAGGAAAGCTGAGCTCCCATCAGGAAAGCCAATGTGACAAGCTTCTCCAGAAGGCAGAGCAGTGCACCATCTTCCCCTCCAAAGCCAGGAAGCAATGCTCAAGATGAGGACCACAGCTCCTCCAAAATGAACCATAGCCATTCTCAGTGACAAGGTTCCGAGCTCCTCTTCTGATAAGAACAGCCAAGTTCATCAGGAAAGCCAGCATGAAAAGGTCACACAGCAGAATAGCCCAAGAGAACTAGTGGCTTCTAACAGCTTCTCCAAAAGAGCTTCCCTAACAGCCTCTCAATAATTTGTCCAGTTCTGCCTCTTATGCTGCTAGCAACAATCCTCAGGTAGGCCTCCCACACCCAGCACCACGCTACTTCAATTCAGATGGGTGTAACAAGTTGATCACCAGTTAACAATTCACTACAAAAGATGATGTAAAGTACACAGAAGGATGTACACAGGTTATGTGCTAAATGTATACCATTTTCTATAAGGAATTGAGCACTTACAGATTTTGTTATCCACATGGATTTCTGTAAATGTAATCAAGGGCCAGGGAGATAGCTCAGTAGAATACGTGCTTGCCTGGCAAGTGCAAGGGCCAGAGTTCAATCCCTGGTTCTGCCAAAAACAAAAAAGAAAAAAAAACAAAACACTTGAGCTTGACTTAGATAGCTCAGTAGAGTAGAGTAAGTGCCTGCCTGGCAAATGCAGAGTCCTGAGTTCAATCCCCAGTACTGCAAAAACAAAACCTATTAATTAGTACCTGCCTGTAATCAATTCACCACAAATACTGAGGGAAAACTGTAGTCATACTGAATTAGTACTACATGTTAAACACTGTTCCCCACTCTTTTTTTGGCCTGCTCAGCCCACCCTGAGGATGGGACTGGTGCAGTACACAAGGCTGCTGGGGATTGAACCTGGTCCCCTGAGCCTGCTTAAGCTTGCCTAAGTGGGCACTTTAGACCACTGAGCTATCTCACTAGCCCCTAAACACTGTTCTGTGTACTAGCAAAAAAGTTTTGATCAAGGAAAATAACATTGGGCCAGCCAAATAACTCAGTGGATTAAAGTGCCTGCTTAGGCAGATGCAGGGGCTGGGAGTTCGATCCCAGGGTGAGCTGAGAGGGTAATTGAGACTGGACATGGTGGTGCATGCCTGTAACCCCAGCACTTAGGAGGCTGTAAACAGGAGGATCACTATGAGTCTGATCTCTTAGTGCGACCCTGTAGACCTTGTACTAAAAACATAAAAAAGCCATACACAAGGCAAATAACATCTTAATGCATTAAAGCACACATAGATAATGAACTACATATCAAGACTTTGTTTCAAAAAACAAAACAAAACAAAATTTATGTGATTGTATACATGCATACATGCTTATAATTAATATTTAATAAAGTAATTTTTAACGTCTCATTGACTTTATTCAAATTGACTTATTCCCCCAAAAGCTGAATTTTCACACATCTTACAAACTATACCATATTTTAAAATATGGTATAATATTTTATCAGATAGATATCATAATTTATTTAACCAATCTCCAAGTTTTGGAAATCTTATTTTTAATTTTGTTATTACGCTATCTACAGCAAAAATTTTAAGTGGCCGCAAAAGTACTTCTCATCATAAATACTCTTTTACAATATGACTTGAATGTCATTCTCCTCCCCTAGAATTTGAGCTGGAATTAGTGACTCGCTTTAACTCTACTAGAAAAGCACAGCAGAAGTGACTGCAGCACCCTCCTCAGCCTCTTGCAGACAGCCAGTTCCTCAGCAAGGAGGAGGGCAGGTCTCATCAATGATGAAAGCCAGTTAAGCTGCTTTCAGTGATTTCAAGCCTAGGTGAAGACCATATGGATCACTAAGGAACTGACCATGGTGGCCACTGGTCTTTTCCTCCTTTTTTTCTCAAAAGCAAGAGAGCTGGGGACTGTTGCTCAGCAGTACAACACTTGCCTCACAAGGCCCTCATTTTAATCCCAGCACAATAAAATTAATAATAAATAATATGTCATATTCATGTTTAAAAGCATAATTATATTATATTAAGCAATAACAAACTAGTTTCATAACTAAACTAATGATTTTCTGTATTTAAAAAATTCACATAGTGGGACAACCCTTTCTGTCAATGTTTTACCAAGAAAACACCACCAATTATAGTGTGTAAGATGTGTGAAAATTCAGCTTTTGGGGGAACAAGTCAATTTGAATAAAGTCAATGAGACTTTAAAAATTACTTTATTAAATATTAATTATAAGCATGTATGCATGTATACAATCACATAAATTTTGTTTTGTTTTGTTTTTTGAAACAAAGTCTTGATATGTAGTTCAGGCTGATCTTAAACTCTCTATGTGGCCCAGATTGGCCTCAAATTCATAGCGATCCTCTTGTATCAGCCTCCTGAGTGCTGGGATTACAGAAGTGCACCACTACACAAGGTTCACACAAAACTTTTAAAGATACATTTCTGAGTCAAAAAATTCATCTATAGTACAGTCAATGAAGTCATTTGCAAAGGTTAGATTATGAAAACCTACCAGATAAGTCAAATATCATATATTTAATATCTACAACTGTTCAGTGTTCACTTACAAATAAACACATATACTATGATCTAAACTGTGACCTAAATTGCATTAGAAAATTCAGTAAGGAAACACGTTCAAGCAGTAGTGCAGGTAACGAGATTCTACATTGTTTTATTCTTTTGATTTTCCTTTCAACTTTTTGCCAATGACCCTATTTTACTTTTATACTCAGAAAAGATATATTTAAGGAGTCAGCATACATAATTACACATATAACATGATCATAATGATATTCTAAGTGAGTAATAAAATCTGAAAGAAAATGATGTAAGTATAAGCAGAGGTCTTTGGATTACAGATGACTTTCTTTTTTCTATTTTTTTTGCTTACATTTCAATTTTTTAAGTTTTTATAAACTTTATTAGAAGGAAAAGTAACAGTTGCTAGCAAGAAAAAAAAGGTAATCCCATTTTGGATCACTTTCCCTATGTAAATCAGTTTTTATAAACAAATAAAGACTTTCTCAAACAGAGCTGTACTCCAGACTGATTCTAACCAGTAATATTTAAAAATTCAACCTTGGATTTAAGCTACCCTTGTAAACAACCAAGAATTACCCAGATGGCACACAGGAAATACTGTGGCTTACACTTTCAGACATTGTAAGATTTGGTGATGGGTGAGAGGCAGATCTAAGACTCCTGGCCCCGGCAGGCACAACTGACAAGCATCAAATATCGGACCAGTTATTAAGAAATTTGTAACGCTGAACAATACACACTCGGATTTTTTTAACTCATTTGGTTGTGAAAGAAATATCAAAATAGATGGGCTATAGGGGAAGCCCTATCCAAAACTTCAGTAACAATTCTTTTTTTATATCATTTTTTTTTTCTTGTCTGAGTTTCTGTCCTTTGTACATACCAAGTATGTGATCTCCAGTGTCTTAAATGCTGCTGTGCAGCCACTGCCAGGGCAGAGGATGCAACAAGTGATCCTCAACGAATAAAAAGCAGAGAGGAACAGTGTTGTAGACAGCAAAATGTCTACCATCAAAAGACTGATAAACATTCAAAACCTACCAAGTAACAGTATGGATCTTGATTGCTCTTCCCCTACATGGCAAACCTTTCAGTTTAGTTGAAGAATGATCTAAAGCACAGATTGAGACTTAAACAGAAACCACAAACTGCTCGGAAATGCTCAGAAGACTAAGATTTGCAAAACAGATAAATGGAAACCACAATGAACATCACAGAACATCTTAGTGCAAGACCCCCTTTTCTAAATATCAGCCCACCCAAATATGTCTAGGAGCAGAGACAAATTAAAATAACTGCGCCTTTTCTGGGACTGGAATGGATGAAAGTCAGAGCCACTGCTCTGGCAAGTCCCTCAAACCACAGCTTCTAGTCAGCCCTGGCCAGGCTACTGACATCCATGGTAGCCCACTCCACAACTGACCACAGTTCAGCACCTGACCACAGCTTCTGCACCTTTCCTGTCCCCCTCCTAACTCCTTCCTTGTGTGGTGCCCCATAGTTCTGCAGGTGCATGGCAATCTTTTCTGCAACAAACTAAATTAAACTAAACTCAACTTTGACTATAGATTTGTTCCTGGTGGTCTTCACTAGTGAGCTTTAACATTTCCAAAGCACAGAACTGGTGGCTGAGAATTAGGGATAGAACACTTTTTTACTAAATACTTTTTAAAAATTTATAACATATTACTTACTATACTATTTTCTAAAAAGTAAAATTACTTTAGAAATGTAAATAATTCTATTGTGAATGAATCAATTACTGGTACTATTACTATCAATATCCAATCTAACCAAAACTCACGCAAGAATCAGAATACTTTAGGCAGATGTAGCAGCCAGGGTTCAAGCCCCAGCATTCTACGCCAGCCCCGCCACTGGGATGCACTGAGAGGGCGACTGAGACTGGGCATGGTGGTGTGCACCTGTGATCCCAGCTTGTGAGAGGCTAAATACAGGCGGATCACTACAGGTCCAATCTACATGGTGAGACCCTGTAGATCCTGTCCTAAATACAAAAAAGAGAGAGAGAGAGAGAGAGAGAGAGAGAGAGAGAGAGAGAGAGAACTGAAATACTGCTGAACATCAGCAGCCAGGAAAGTTTACTACCTGTTTCTACAAGGCCAGAAGAGCATCCATCAATTAAAGGCGATTATTTGCTTTGTCTTTAACTTATCAAAAAAAAAAAAAAACCTCAGTTGTGGAGGTATGCTTAGTAAGTATGGCTCATATAGTACCATAAGTAAAGTGAGAATTCATAAGCTTTTAAGAAAAACCTTTACAAAAATAAAACAGCACACTAGCTATGTAGTAGGGACTAAGAAAACTACAAAGAAACAATGAATCAGGAGTTGATTCTTTCAAAGATTAAATATAATTGACAAATCCTTAGCCAACCTTATAAAAAAAAGGGGAAAAACCCTCTAAAATCCATGCAATTAAGAACAAAAAGGGTGAAATCACAATATGTCCCATAAAAATCCAGAAGATCATCAATACCTACTTCAAGAACCTGCATTCTAGTAAGATGGAAATGAAATGAAGAGATTCCTGGATACATATGAATTACCAAAGTTGAATTTAAAATATATAGAAATTACAAATAAACCAGTATCAGTCAATAAAACTGAAGATGTAACTAAAAACCTACTAACAAAGAAAAGCCCAGTCCCTGATGGATACACCGTTGAATTCTCCAAGAAATTTACAGACCTAATGCAGGTTCTTGGGGCACAAGATTAATTTTGTCATCAAGGAGCATAAACGTGGGTTACGTGCTCTGTCGGACCCACATTATTCTTTAGAATATTTCCCTTGATTAATTATTTTTAATTTTATGAGTTTTGTTACATTAGACAATACTTAACAGAAAAAAACACAAAAATAAGGTATTGAATTTTTAATATTTATTATCTTTTTGAGACAGAGTCTTACGATACAGTTTAGGCTGGCTTTGGGCTCACTTTGTAGCCCAGGTAGGTCTCTTAATTCCCAATGATCCTCCTGCTTCAGCCTCTTGAGTGCTGGGATTACTGTTTATTGTTTCAACAAAAGCATCAAATTTTTCAACCACTGGTTTTTTATACACAAAATCTAAAAAGAACATCAGAAATACATTTCTATATGAAGTACAATGAAAATAGCAGTACACTCCCTCCTCTCTTGTCCTTCTCCTCAACTCAGTAACTCTTTCCTTGTAAATAAGTTCATTCCCTTTTACCAGTGTCTATTGTACCCTTCAGGTTCCATTTTTCTCTTTCTCACAGGAGAGGGAGTGGCAGAAAGAGATTTATCTGTGTATGTAAGCAGAATGCTTTCAACAACTGTACTGGGCATTTCTGCTGGTTTATGGAAAGACACAGTCAATGCTCTAATTTGTTTCATCTTCTTTTTTCAATTATTTGTACTTTTTCTCTTAATTTCTCATATTTCTTTTTTTCTTTTTCTTCCAATTTTACATCATATATCTGGTAATATGAATAACTGGTTGGAAGTATAACTTGTAATCTTTCAATTCTAATTTGTACTCTCTTTAAAAAATAAAAAAAAATAAAAAACAAATCAAATCCCCCCAAAAAAGAAAGAAAATAGCACTACACACACACACACACACACACACACACACACACACACACACAAATCTTTACTTCACTTATCACACACACCTAAGGCAGTCTGCACACATGATCATAGCACATTTCATATATATCCTCTAAATTTCTTGTAGCATTAAGGATTAAGGTTAGGTTAGGTACTCTTAGATTCTTTTTGTTTTGGACAGGGTCTCACTAGGTAGCTCAGGCTGTCCTTGAACTTGCTATATAGTCTAGGCTGCCCTTCAACTTGAGGCAATCCTCCAGCCTCAGCATCCACAGTGCTGGGGTTACAGGCATGTACTACATTTGGCTTATTCTTTTTATTTAGTACAGGGTCTACAGAGTCTCACTACATGGATCAGACTCATAATAGTGATTCTCCCATTTTCAGCCTCCCAAGCCCAGTCTCAATCACTGTCTTAGCGTGCCCTGGGGGCGGGGCCAGCACAGGAGGGGGGTGTGTTCTACCTAAGCACATGCTTTAGTCTGTGACTTATCCTTCTTAATTTAGTAGTAAACTACTAAATGTTCTCATGCCAACAAATATTCTATAATTTTCAGAGTCTGCATCAAGGGGATAAACAGTACATTTCATCTAACTGATGCTATTAAACAATGCTGGGGTGCTTTTTATGGTACTAAGTGGCAACAAATATCTGTTCACACATCTCTAAGCTCATGTGTTTACTGGTCATTTGAATTCATCAATTTATAAATTATCTTTAAATCTTTCCCTCACTTTTCATATATACAAGTAATTTGCAGTTCTTATGATTACAAACTCAGCTGCATATTAAAGACAGTGGCAATCTGTTTTCATCTACACTGCAAATAATTTTTTCCCTAAAGCATACCTCTTAAAACGAGACATGTCACCCCCAACAAATACTTCAAAGCAGATTTTGTCCTTCTAAAGCAATCTACTGATCTCTAGTTAGTATCTCCCTTTTTTTTTTCAGACTTTCAATTCAATTTTGCAGTAACCTACAACTTTTTTTTTAGCCAAGTTAAATCATCTTCATGAAATTCTGTATTAACCTTACAGTACAGCTTCCAAAACTATTTCTCTAAAGCAGGTTTGTGGCTAAGAACTAACATTTTTAATTTGGTAAGTTCTGACATGTGTATACATTTGTCACCCACAACCACAGTCAAGGTACAAAACATTCCCACCATCCCCAACAGATTCTCTCCCTCTGCTGCCAGCACTGATGGTTTTCTATCACTGAAGTTTCATTTGCATTTTCTAAAAGTTGTGGAAATGTCCAGTATATAGTCTGTTGGGTCTGAGCATGTTAATTTTGAGATTCATCCATTCTGTCTGGCCTCAAACTTGTGATCTTTCTGCCTAATCTCCCAAGTGGTAGTTGGAATTAGTTTTGCACTGACAGATCTGGCATTTTCTTTTTTTTTTTTTTTTTTTGGGGGGGGGGAACCGGGAATTGAACTCAGATCCTTGTGTTTGCCAGTCAAGCGCTTATCCTACTGAGTCATTTTCTAGCT
This sequence comes from Octodon degus, assembly GCF_000260255.1. Classification (NCBI taxonomy): domain Eukaryota; kingdom Metazoa; phylum Chordata; class Mammalia; order Rodentia; family Octodontidae; genus Octodon; species Octodon degus. The sequence continues at coordinate 8,802,782 of NW_004524612.1, read as the reverse complement.
TTTAATTGCTAAGTAGTACTCCATTGTGAGGATATGCCATATTATGATTATCCATCAGCCTGCTGGGTATTTCCTGCTTTGAACTATGTAATTACCTATAAATATCTGTGTACAAACCTTATGCCTTCATTTCCCTTGGATAAATACCTAGGAATAGAATGCCAAGGTGAGGTGGGGTATGGAAGTGCACACTTGTAATTACAGCTGGCAGGTGCTAAGCTATGAGTTCAAGACCAACCTGGGCAACATAACTAGACCCCCACTGGGAAACAAAAAAAAAGAATGCCAGAGTAGTACGGGAGGTATATAAAATACAGTATTATGAAACTGCCAAATAGTTTTCTCAAGTAGTTACAAAATGTTGTTTCCACTAGTAGTATATAAAGTTTTAATCATTTATACATTGCCAAACCTTAGTAACTGTCTTTAAATTCCAGTCTTTGGTATGTATTTGGTATATAATAGTATTTCATTGTGGTTTAAATTTGCATTTCCCAAGTGAGAAGGGGAAAGAGGAAGAGGGAGACAGAAAGAAAAGAGGTCAAAAAAAAAAAAAGAAGGAAAAAATGGAAACAAAGCTTTTGTACACCAGAAGAGAGATTGAAGAGAAGGCAGTGGAATGGGAACAAAGAAGCAGCAAGATATATCATGTACGGGTACAAATCCCCTATAATGAATGTTATTATGAATTTCTAAAATGCATCAAAATTAAATTTTTTTAATTTGTATGTACCAAATAGTGATGGTGAACATTTTTTGTATATCTTTACTTGTAACTTGTCAATTTAAAACCTTTCTTTTCTAACTTTTTCTATTTTTTAATTCTGATCATAACCTACTGATTAGTGACTTACAAGTTCCTTACATTTGATAAATACCAGACCCCTATGTAAGACAAATGTAGGATGTCTGTAGTTTGCTTTTTCATTCTTTGAAGACAGGTTCTCACTATGTGGCTCACGCTGACCTGCAATTCACTATCTAGCCTGGCTTTGAATTCTTGGTGATCCTTATGCCTCAGCCTCCCAAGAGCTGGGATTACAGGCATGCCCACCATCTCTGCCACCTTCTCATTTCTTAATGAAACACATCTTGAAGAAAAAGCTTTTAATTTGATGAAGTACAATACCGGTGCTTAAGGTTCATGCTTTTTGTGACCTGCAGAAACTTTGTGCACCTCAATGTCACGAGTATTTCTGCACTGCAATATTTTCTTTTAGAGGCTGATAAATTTTCCACATCCCCAACCCCCACCCCACCCCCAATACCTAACCCTAAAGGTCAGGACTGGGAGTTCAAAATAGAGCTAAAAATAATAAATCACTAAATTTACCTTTTTGGAGTCAACTTCAATATGTGAAGCATATAATGCCACAAGTTAAAATTATACTCATAGGGCTGGCCAAATAGCTCAGCAGATTAAAGTGCCTGCTTAGGCAGATGCACGGGCTGGGAGTTCGATCTACTGGCCTGCCATGCTGGCACCACCCCCAGGGCTCACTGAGGCTGCCATGGACACTGGATGTGGTAGCACACGCCTATAATCCCAGCACTTGGGAGGTTGTAAACAGGATGATCACTACGAGTCTGATCTATGCAGTGAGACCATGTACACCCTGTCCTAAAATACAAAAAATAAAATAAAATTACACTCTTCCTTTTAACAACAAAACATTTTATTCTTATGTCACATACTTAAAGAATAAGATTGGGCCAGGGAGATAGCTCAGTAGAATAAGCACTTGCCTGGCAAGCACACATTCCTGAGTTCAGTCCCCAGGAATACACACACAAACACACACACACACACTACAAAAAAAATTAAGATTGCTGATTTTCTTAATTTGATGTAAAAGCAGCAAACTTTGAAGAAATCCACCGACCATAATTAATCCCACTTTACTCTTTTCCAAATAATAAGAGCTAGGCAAGATTTGCATAGAATCGCAAGCTGCTTCTGCCCTCTATATACACTCAGAGCTTTTAGCTTCACCTCCAGCTTAAGTCCAGTCATCCAGCATGATATTTTTTTAAGACAAGGTCTCACTATGCAGTTCAGGCTGGCTTTGAACTCATTATGTATCCCAAGATGGCTTCAAATTCATGGCAATCTTCCTGCCTCAGCCTCCTGAGTTCTGGGATTATAAGCATGTGCTACCCTGCCAGGCTCAGTGTTATCTTTTTAAAGGCTTAAAGATGTCTTATTACTAAGTGAAAACACATTCAATAACTGAAATAGACCTAAGTTTCTATAGCTAGTCTTCCTAGAATCCTAAGCAGCAGTGTTTAAAGTGAAGTCCTGGAATCTTCAGAAGACAAAGAGCTAAAGGATTTCTTTGATTAAAATTCAAAAATGCTAGGGAAAAATTATATTGTAGTTCAATAAATATTTATGGTATCCATGGCATGCTGCCACTGTGTGTGTAATGTGTACAATATACAGTTTAATACATGGAGGCTACCTTGAAGAACTTATGTTCTAGTTAATGAGACAGTTCATATAAAACAAGATACAGCATAATCACAAATGTGAAACAATAGGTTGTTATAGACTAACCACCACTCTGAAGTAGTCATGTATCCTTTCCATGCATGTATGACTTTGCTACAAATGTATGTCTATTTTTATATCAATGGCACTCTTGCATAAATGGTAAAAGTCCCTTTTCAAAGTGCATTTTTAGAGGGGCCAGGGAGATGGCTCTGTAGAATAAGCGCTTCCCTGGCAAGCATAAGGGCCTGAGTTCAATCCCCGGTTCCGCGGATCATCAAAACTGGCTGACCCCTAACAACATGTACAAAAATAAAAAATACATAGTGCATTTTTATATTCAACACAGCTTCACAATTTCCCTAGAATCAGACCAAGGGACTCTTTTTTCTTCCTGGTTTTTATGAACTCCACAGGTGACTCCTGTAGGTAACCATGACTGAGAAATATCACGCAAAGCCCTTTCATTCTAGAGGGCTGCTAAAGCCCCAGACCTAGCTTTTTATCCCATTAGTTGCTGCTAATTAGCTGGATTGCAATAAATATTATTTTACAATGTTTCCAACTCAGAAGCCAAAATCAAACCAAGAATGCATGTTAGAACAATATCCAAACTATAAAACTAAGCTTCTGGTGGGGAAGATTAGTGTGGCTATAAAGGAGGAAAGATAGTAGTATGCAGCAGCATCTTTTTCCCCTGGATGCTGGGGATGGAACTCAATATGTAAGTATCACATAGATATAGATAAGCAGCACATGCACGTACACCTGTACGTACACACACACACACACACACACACACACACACACACCCCTAATATAATCATAAAAAAAAAACTTGGATCGTGCCAGGATCAACTTCGTGATTTAGAGCTGGGCATGGTGGCACATGCCTCTAAGCCTAGTAGGAAGGCTGAGGCAGAAAGATCACCAGTTTAAGCACAGCCTAGGCAATTAGTAATTTATCAAGACCCTATCTCAAAATTAAAAAAAAAAAGAAAAGGGTTGCAATTATAATCAGTACAAAGGCCCTAGGTTCAATCCCCAGCCCTGGGGAAAAATAGCTTTTTCTTGGCTTTAGTGTAGTACTGTGTGGCGGTATGAGGCAGGCATGGTAGCAAAGACGAACTTGGAAGAAGAGTTTTGGGGGCTGCTTTTGTATTTCTTGTAACATTTTTAATTACCAAAATAAAAATTAAATAAATTTTTTAAACCAAGTTTTTTTTAAATTTTCTTTCTTTTTTGCCATAATTTTATTGATAAACAAATAGCAATGAGACAGTTTCAAATCAAATCAGTAGGTAAAAACCAAGTTTTTCAACTGAAGTAACCTGAAGAAATTCTGCAGCCTTTATACCGTCAAATTTAACTCAGTATGCTGCTACAATACACATTCGCTATATAAAGCATATATATTTTGAAGTAAATGTAAGTAAAGTCTGATGCAGATCACCATTAATGAGAAAGGTCCACACTGGTGATGATCATTTTATAGCTGAAGTACGAAAGATAACCCTGTAAAGTCACTGGCCTATAAGCTACTATTTTTAGGTTATACAGTCTTACCCTTGTGGGACACTGGGATTTACCTAAATAGCTATCTCTGATCGCTACAAATAACTCTGCTTTCATTCCTATTTTAAGCCAGCAAGCCTGCCCTACTTTTGCAGACTCATTTCCTAATCTACTCACCTGTCTTTCCAGTTATACTGAAGGGGTTATATTAATTAACATTAGTGCTGGAAGTCATATGTGCCTTTCAGATTCCTTCACAGCTTACTGGAACAAGCTATTTCATTTCAATCCGCTGAGTTCTTTGAGATCATTCCTGCTGTTCTTTTGATGGTCATCAAACTCAGTTTGTAAGTGCACACAGCTAAGAACTGGTCATCTAAGAAACAACAGAAGCAGTAACCACCTTCACTGACAGTCAACAGAGGCATTAACACTCTTTTTCTGGAAGGCACAATGAGACGCATTATTTATCCAATGGCTTTTTTATAATTAGGCAATTTGGAGTATTGAAAATAAAGTCACATTATCAACTATAAGAAGAACTAGATTAATGTGCTTCAGATTTAAGTCTTTTGCTTGAAAGGTTTTGCTTTTTAAAATTTCTAAAACTTTACAGGATATAATGTTATACTTTGATACATGGATGTATCATGGAATAACTACATTAACTAATTAACAATCACCACCTCCATCACAATTTTATGGTGAGCCATTTGAAATTTACTGGTTTTGAAATGCACTGGGTCTCAAAACCTATTCCTGCCAGAAACTGCGCCCTTTCACCAATAGCTCCCCATTCCTTCCCTTCACTCCTCCGGGGCCCTGGCAACCATCAGTCTACTTTCTATTTGAGTTTCACTTTACCAAATTCTGCATGTAAGTGATATCATGCAGTATTTTCTTTCTGTTCCTGGCTTATTTCACTTTATATTTTGTCCTCCAGATTCATCTAAGTTATTGCAAATAGCAGAATCCCTCACCATTTTTTTTAAATGTATTTGGTACAGGGAATGTATTTGGTACGCAGATAGGACTCTAGTCATCCTCCCGATTTCAACCTCACCAGCGTTGGGCTTACAGGCATGTGCCACCACACCCAGACTTGGTTGGTGGCTCAGCGCTCCCAGGGGTGGGGCCCTTGTGGTATGTGGTGCTGGGGATGGAA
>NW_004524612.1:8788738-8796944 GCF_000260255.1 Octodon degus | reverse complement strand
AAAAAATAAAAATAAATAAATAAATAAAAAAGATTAATAAGGAAACTTACTAAAAGCAGTTTCTGCCTCTACCACTAAAAGTAGTTTTGTGCCCTCACAAGCAGAGTGGGCAGTTAGGGTAATTGGAAAGACAAAAGACGGAAGAGCTACCTAGACTTGGGAGAGGTACCAGGCAACACATTTACAACAAAAGCCAGCTCCCTGCACCCTGACAAAATACAAAGTAGTAAAAGACAGCCACCTAAAGATTCTTATCTAATATGTAAGACATATGCACACACATATACACAACTACACATTTATACATGTATGTTCTCACTTAACGTAAGTATACTGCACCAGACACACACATACACATGGCCCACTGAGTAAGCTGCCTTCCTAGTAATCTCTCTCCCTTCACTTATTCATCACAAAAAAAACTGGAAGAAACCAAATGGCTAGAAAGCCTAGGTTTGGATCAAAGGCCTTCAAAGGAACAGATGAGATAGCAACAAGTGCCCCTGTGGGGAGTGGGCTAGACACTAGTTCCCAGTAAAAGGAGCTCAGGATAAGAGCTCATGGACTTTCCTCTCCAAACTCCCTTCTATCTCATGGTAGCTTGTCTATCCTCTTTCTTCTCCATCTTTTTCCCCAAATAAACAAGATTTTGTTATACTAAACTTTGTAGATCTAGTTCTTTATTCATGCCAGGTTTAGAACTGCAGGGAGCCATGGCATGGCGTGACATTGCATGGCAAGCTGTCCACCTCTGAACATAACAATGGTTTTCATAAAACACTATATGACAGTCAAAAAATAAATAACTTATTAGCATGCATAACTGTACCTTTATTACTCCAGTAATTTATTAAAAACTATCTTACTCTTGAACTTTGGAGAGTACAGGATAAAAACATGCACATGCCATACAAAAAAAACCCACAAATATCTCATCTCTAGGCCTCTGATCACAGGTAAAGTTTTAACCTTCAGTATAATCAATTTCTAGAGTGTGGGAGCAACATTTTACAGCAGATGTGGTCTCCAAGTTAGTCATCTACTCTTCTTCCAGTGGTATTAGTCATAGACAGTTCCAAAGTTCTAATTTTATGCTACATTTTGAGAGGTTATAGAGTCCATACTGTATTACATTCAAGCAGTATTTAGGCTTCTACATACAAGCAGAAATGTGTTGCATATAGTAAGAACTTATCAAATATTTGCCTATAAACATGACTTCCAAACTTCTATCTACACTACAAAACTTTTGTCATCATTTTTCTTCCCTTTAGGTTTAAATCCTTTCAAAAGCTAAGGATAAGTTTGGAAAAACTAACACATTACTCTTAGATGTTAATTTCACACATACCAGCTTAATAAGTAAAATGGATCTATTGTCAAATTTTACCAAGATGCTGGAAAGATGGCTCAGTAGAATAAGTGCTTCCCTGGCAAACACAAGGGCCTGAGTTCAATCCTTGGTTCCACCAAAAAAAATAAAAAATAAATAAAAATTTACCAAGATTCAGGGTTAACATGGTGTGTGTGTGTGCACATGCACATGCCCATGTATGGGTCTCAAGCATGCTATGCAAGTGCTCTACCACTGAGCTATAGTCCCAGCCTAAGATAAACTTACTGAATACAGAATATCTAATATTTATAAGCATTTCACATAAAATATGAAATGTAATCTTTATATTCTGAGGTAAATTCCGTCTCCCATTTTAAACTTGTAGCAAGGAAAATAAAAAACAAAAGTCACACAGCTAGTAATTAACAGAAGCTGGGGCCGGCCAGATAGCTCAGCAGATTAAAGTGCTGGCTTATGTAGATGCAATGCAGGGACTGGGGTTCTATCCCCAGCCTGCCCTGCTGGCCCTGCCTCCAGGGCATGCTGAGACTGGGCATGGTGGTGCAAGCCTGTAATCCCAGCGCTTGGAAGGCTAAAAAACAGGAAAGATCACTAAAAGTCTGATCTGTGTAGTGAGACCCTGTACTAAATAATAATAATAATAATAATAATAATAATAATAAAAGAAAATCAGAGCCTGTGCTCTTTCCTTCTTTTTCCTGCATTTAGTTACTTTTAAGCACCCAACAATGTTCTAGACACTCTGTTCAGCATTAAGGATGCACAGTTCTTACCCTTAGATAGAAGAGTTCAGCATGAATAAAGGACTTGAAAATTACATTCACTCATTCATTCCTGATGCTGGGAACTGAACCCAGTGCATGTGAGGCAAGTGCTCTACCACTGAGCTACATTTCCAGCCTGAACACATTCCTAGCCTGTAGCCGAGGAGATAGCTCAGTGATACAGCACCTGGCTGGCAAACATGAGGTCCTGAGTTCAATTCCTGGTACCCATAAAAGAAAAAAAATATTTGTAAAGCAACGGGGTAGTGGCCTTGTAAAGCAATGAGGTTGTTTACAAAAGCTTGTAGGGGCCAATCAATTTGTAACAATGATGGGGGTTGTCACAACAATAGCAGCTATCATGTATGAAGGAACCCACTATATGCCTACATTGCACTTTGTAGAACTTATTTAATCCTTATAATTAACCTATGTTAGGTTTTATTATCCCTTACCTACATGGGCAAGCTGAGGTAACAAGCTTAACTCTTCTGTCCACAGTCATGTAGCTACGAAAGAATCTACATCCAGATATACCTGACTTCAAAGCCCATGTTCTAAAACCATTTTACTCTTTGGGGGAGGGCAATGGGTACTGGTAATCCAAAGAGGATCTCACACTTGCCAGGCAGGTGCTACATTGCTGAGCTATATCTTCAGATCCAAAAACCATTACTCTTTCTAGCTGCCTAGCAAGAGAGATGCTGCTCAGAAGTACTCTCTGTGAAATCTGAAAAGATAAATAAATTGGGATGTAGCAAGCTATGAGACAAGATTCTCCACAAATGTCATGTAAACAGCCCATTAACAGCTGTAAACCATCTCAGAACAAAAAGTGATGGTAAAAGGAGGATAGTGATGGGGTGTGAAATACAGAGGAGAAAGGGGGTACAAAATTAGAGAGGTTTGGTATGTAGGGCATCACTCTTCACCAATTAAGTTAGAGTCTGTCCCCATAGCAAGAAGTGCTCATGAGAGATCTCAAACACAAGAAGGATGCTTTACACTATTCACAGGTCCCCAGGGCAGCATGGAGAGGAAGCAGCACTATCAAGAGAGAGGACTGAGAGAGTACTGCAACAGCACAAGCGTGAACCAACAGCAGGAATGAAACAGTTATATAGAAATCCAAGGCCCATGGCACTTTCTGGGCTGGAAATGGATGTGCAATGAAGGAAGAAGAGGCTGACCTCACTCCCTGGCTTGTCACCTGACTAGGTGGGCAAGTGGAGCGACAACAGGGATAGAAACACACAAAAAAATCCTATTTACTAGTGCTTATATTTATCCCTCAACCACCTTTTTTAAATAGTCTCAATAAAATAAATACATGACATCTCACTTTCTATATCATCTCTTTGCATGATGTTTACATTTTCTATAATTTTGCATAAAGTTTATAAACCTAGAGCCAGATGTGGTGGCTATAGCTTGAGGCTAGCCTGGGATACCTAGTGAGTTCAAGGACAGCCTGAACTGTGTATCAAAACACTGCCTCAAAAAGACAAAAACAAAATATATGTAACTAAATACTATTATATATATAATATATATATATATACATAACTAAAATACTAGCATAAGTACTTTCCAACCATCATGAAACCATCCTGGTTGAAACCATCCTGGAAATATTTAGCTAAAGTTATGAAACTTATACTAAAATAATATGAAATATTTTTAAAACAAAAGCTTTTAAGGTATGATCCATTTTCCTTTTAATTCATAATACACCAGCAGATGGGAATGCAGAAGAGTACTAAGAAGGCAGGAATATAAAGTCACTGTTCCCTTCCACTTTGTTGTTGTTGTTGTTGTTGTTGTCGTCTTTTTGAGACAGGTTTTCATGCAGTGCAGGCTGGCCTTGAACTCAAGTTGGCCTAAAATTTATGGCAATCCTCCTGCCTCAGCCTCCTAATGCAGAAATTGTGCACCACCATACCCAGCAGCAATATTACTTTCAAAGCAAAGAAGAAACAAATGAGCACATTAAGGTACACAACAGATGGCATCCAATAAACACTTAATAAGATTTTTTAAACATAAACACTTTCAAGTGTAAAAGTAGCCAGCATTGTTACTGATGGAATGCCACTTGATAACCTTTATATTGCACAACAGATATTTCCCTTCCTAGGAAGGCCCTCCTAACATAATTTCATACACTTCCTAATTTGGATATATTTCAAGTGCTAATGACTTCTCTACTAACTACTATTTATGTAGAAACAGCCCTATTGTCAAATTACTATCATGTTTCATAATATTGTACTTCCAGGTCATTTGCATGACCCAGGGTTGGTAGGAAAGGTACTGTTACAAATGAGATCATTAAATGAAAAGCAAGTTTAAGTAAAAACACAAGTTGAAAAAAAAAAAAAAGCAAAGTCATAAACAAGGACCTGAAGCACAAGTGAAGCTTTCTGACTATAGTTTAGTCCTTCAGTTCCAGAAAGCTGTGTTTAGAGGACACTTAAAATACAAATCACTCCCACCCACCCACTCTTCTGCAACATTTGCTCAAACAAAACAATTAAGCAGACTTTAAAGTTAACAGGAAATAACAGAACTAAAAATAACTGGGGTGTGGTATCACCTCTGAAGAAGCTTTCCAGCTGTGAATAAATACAGACATCTCAGGCCAGACAAGACAGCATCAGATCAGAATTTTACTACTCAAAACAATATTCCTTATCTACTCACATAGTCCCCCCCCCATGCATTGGTTTTATTTTCTTAAACTTCAACTATTTAACTCATAGAAACTGGGATCACTGAGGGAAGAGAAATGACACTGTCACCAAGAAGCCAATATTGCTGTGCTCAAGTTCTTATGCTAAAGAACATATGTTTTATATGTGAATAAAGATACACATTATAAGAGCCTGAAATTGTGAATGTCTTATTTAAGAAGTTTTAAAATACATTAATTTGAAATTGTGCTAAGTAACAAATTCGCAACATGAAGTCTCTGAGGGTGTGGAGGTGCACACTTGTGACTATAGCACTCTGGAGGCTGAGGCAGGAGGATCACTGTGATTTTGAGGCCAACCTGCGCTACACAGTGAGTTCAAAGCCTGCCTGAACTACAAAGCAAGACTGTCTCAAAAACACAAAATTCCCTTTACATCTTGTGGTACGATACAGTGGAAATCACAGGGTATCATGGTGATTAGATTTTGAGATTCTTGAAGGCCGGAAGGCTGTCTCTAAACTTCACTCTGATCTTATCTACCCTGATTTGAAGGGGCACTTCCTGTCCATCTGGTTTTCCTTCCTATTTCAGCTTAGAAGAAGGGATTAGATAGCAGAAAGACTATATTTTGAAAGAACAGTACTAAAAGATAATATGATATAGCAATGATATTAGGACCTCCAAATGATATAAGGGAAATATATCACATCGTATATTATATATTATTAAATATTCCCAATGTGCTAGATGTCTGATACGCCTGCTAGTGTTCCCCAAAATTGAAAAATGAATTCTAAGGAACAACAGAAGTTAAGAGTAGGAAATATAGGGCCAGGGGAAAAAGCTCAGTGGCAAAAGCACCTGCCTGACAAGAGTAAGGTCCTGAGTTTGATTCCCAGAGACACACACACACACACACACACACACACAAAAAAAAAAAAAAAAAAAAGCAGGAAATATTTATTGAAGGAAAGATAGCTTCTGTCTGAGAGAGAAGAGGACCTAGAAAGTGAGTTGCCTACAACCCCACTCCCAAATAAAGCTTTATAGAGCAAAATCACCAGGTGGATAGGAAATCAGAAGGTGGGTAAAACTAGGCTTAACCAGTAAGATTACAAGAACAGTTACTTAGGTAATAATGATCTAATGGGGAAGAAGTCATATATCAAGTGTGCAAGGAAAGAACAAGGACCTTCCCAGGAAGGGGGGGGGGTCAGAGCCCTGGCCCCCCCACCCAGGTAACTATGCCTATTTAGAATATCAATCATTATTATTTATCCTTGGGGAAGGCCTGGCCTTCAACAAATGCACCTCCAGTTACAGTTATAATATTGCCTCATCTTCTGCAGACTCTTTCGAGGGCCTAGCCCTGTCTAACTGCCTATAATATATTTACCTAGCTTAGCTGTCTATAATATTAACACTTAACTGGTACAGCTGAGAGGAGTCATCTTAGCACCAGAGGAAACGCCCTTACACAGCAGATGCAATGGCTGTGTTAATGGCATGGTACATAAGTTATTGTACTTAGTGATGATCTTGATTCATCCAGAAGGGTTAGGTAGAGTTATATTCTGAGTATTAAAAGAGGGCTATATGCTCTTCATGGTTTAGATATTGTGAAGACTTAAAATGATCCAAATAATTTAACTATTAAGGCAAGTGTCAGTTATATCAGATCTCTACTTAAATCCTTAAATGACACCACACAAATGTTGAAATGTAAGTCTCAAAAAATATCATTATAGGGCCGAGAGATGGCTCAGTAGAATATGCGTTTGCCTGGCAAACACAAGATCCTGAGTTCAATCCCCGGTACAAAAATAAATAAAAATAAATAAATAAATAAATAAAAATTAAAAATACCGTTATATAAAACATCATATTTAGGGCCGGGGAAATGGCTCAGTAGAATAAGCACTTGACTGGTAATCGCAAGGATCTGAGTTCAATCCCCAGTTCCGCAAAAAAAAAAAAAATCATATTTAGTGTTACATAGTGTAGATAATTAACATTTATGATATAGATACTGTTCTTCTGCCTTTTGAACATGTAACAGGCTTTCCCCATTTTTAAAAACATGTATTACTGTCATCAATCTTAGTTTCCTTTCTTCTTCCAATACCACAATGAAGAGGGGACAAAGTACAATATTTTAATAATTTTTCCCAAAATGATGCTAATCAGTTCATCACAGGCCACCAATAAAACTCATCTAAGTATATTCCCTTCTTATAGTGCTTTTCAAATCGTTTGTTAGTACTCAGAGTGAGAAGGGTTGGGCTTAAGTCTTACAATTGGACAAAAGAGGCACAAGAATTAGTGGTTATATTTGACAGCACTTGCTAAGGGTACAAAGAATTACAACAACAAAAACCCTACAAAATTTAGAAGGAAGCATTTTGCCGGGGAGACAGCTCAGCCGATTAAGCGCCTGCCTAGAAAGAAGCATTTTATGTTTTGTTCTTACACCAGTATCAACAAAAATCTCACGAAGGTAGATACATGAATCAGAAAACATTATTTTCCTGGTCTGTATAGCCAAAGGGAAAATAAAGCCTCAACATCGTGTCAAGACGTCTCACAAACACCATAAAATGGACTTACTGGTGTCATCACATTAAGTTTGGCTTTTAACAGTAGTGACATGCAATGACTTGGAGAAAGAGGGCCAGAAGACACATGGTGTAAGAACCGAAAAGGGGGACTAAGGGGTGTCAAGAATGATCGGAACCTAAAGAAAGTCGGGACTTGGAAGAGTCCAGTCCACACCGGTCCACCCCAGCTTCTCCAGGTAGGAGGAACCCTGAAAGAAGAAACCGCTTCCTTAAATAAGACCCGGCGCCCTGGGAGAGGCGCTCCGGGAGCCCGGCAACCTGCAGGCCTCCAGCCGGCGGCAGGTGCGGGTGCCACCGAAAACGCCGGCCCGCCGCGGCCCGCCCAGGTGGGCGCTGCCCGGTCGCCACCTCCGCCGCTCCCTCCCGGCCCCAGCCGTCGCCCGAGGCCATTGCCGCAGGCCCGACCCGCTCGGCACCTTTGACGACGCGCTCGGTGGTGGAGACAGGGAAGTGCCCGCTGGACATGGTCCCCTCAGCCTCTCCCGGCTCCGGGACTCCGCCGGACGTGCGCCTCCGCCTGGCGGCCGCCTTCCTCCCCGCCGCCTCAGCTGCCCGCGGCCGTCAGCTCGGCCTTGTCTCCGCACCGCCGGGAGGACCGGCTTCGGACGCCTCTGACAGGAGCGGGCGCCGCGGCTTGACTGGGACCTCGGCGTCGAAGGAGACCGCGACTGAGGGCGGCAACCAGGCGACCGCCGCAGCTCCCGGCCCTCGCCCTTGTGCGCGCCCCCGCCGCGCTCGCATCTGCGCAGCGCCCCGCCCCTCGCAGGCTCGC
>NW_004524612.1:8723069-8788638 GCF_000260255.1 Octodon degus | reverse complement strand
CCCGGCGGCCCGCGCGCGCCCCCGCGGCTCCCGCGACTCCTCAGACGCGGCGCTCCGCGCACGCGCGCGTGCGGCTGCCTTCGTCCTCGCCGCCGCCCACTTCTGCGCAGTCCGCTTTGTTGGCTCTTTCTCTCGTCTCCGCAAGGCCGGGCTGGCTATCCCTAAACAGCCCGAAGGTCCCCTTGTGACCTGACGGGGCCCTCGGGAGCGTGGTCCCGTCTCCCGTCCCCTGGGCCTCGCTCCCGCTCGCGCGCAGGAGTGGCTGTCGGTCGCGCGCGCTCCTCCATGCTCACCCTCCCCACGCACCACGCCCAGATCTGGGGACCCAGATTTAAGGTCGCATGTTCGCCGACAAGCACAGTGAGAAGGACCTGAGCGTCCATCCTGGTGCTGATTCACAGCGCGGCTGCGGGGCGCTTCGTGCTGAGCGTGGCCCCGAGCCTCCTCAGCTCCTTTCTGCACCCAGCGAAAGGGGAGGCGCCGGGTCCTGGCCGCACCTGAGCGAAAGAAGCTTAGCCTCCCCTTTGGCCGCAGGTGCCACCTACCCGCTAGACAAGGTGATACGGTACCCCCACTCCCCCACCCCACCCCCACCCCCAACCCCGTCCCGGTCCCTTGTTTTTCGGTTTTCTGTTATTTTGCGGAGCAGCACCATAGGCATGTGTCTGCAGTCGTAACCTGACTTATCTCAAGGTCAAAAACTGACCTTCATTGCTGCTTAAATTGTAAACCTCCAACCAATAGAATAAACTACCCACTGGGCGTGGTGGCACATGCCTGCAGTCCCAGCGCTCTGGAGGCTAGTGCAGGAGATTCGTAAATTACAGTCCAACCTGGGCGATTTAACGAGTTAGCCAGATTCTGTCTCAAAAAAAAAAATTTTTTTTTAAGTGCTCGGGATAGACCTCAGGGTGGAAATCCTGGGTTCAATCCTTTAGTACCAGGGAAAATGATGAATAATTGTAAACTGAGATTAGCACAGAAACTTTTTCAGTCTAGTCTCAAAAAGTAAGAAAGGGCTGAGGATGTAGTTCAGTGCAAAGACCCTAGGTTCTCTAGAAAGAAAGAGGAAAAGACAGCGGGAGAAAAGGGTAGCAACTGCCCTGCTACAGTTGTCTTCTGAGTATAGGACTTGGCAAAGCCACAAGCATTTTGATCTTAGTAATGCTAATGGAAATATTGAAACTAAAATCCAAGGAGTATGAAAATTCTAGACAAACGAGCCTTCATAGACACTGCAGAGGCCATAAGTGGTCATCTGTGGCTATGTAAATTTAAATTAAATTTAAATAGTCTGGCTAGGCTTAGTGCTTAATTCAAAAATTTTAAAAAGGGCTGGGAGTGTAGCTCATTGTGGATGACCTGAGTCCTGTCTGCAGTAATAATAATGTCATATAACTAATTTAGATCTTCACACTAGCTATATTTCAAGAGCTAGTGCTAGCTGCTTTCTTGGATAAGAATAAGACATTTCCATTATGACTGAAAATTCTATTGAACAGACAGCCCCTTGCTAAAAGATTGAGGATAAACTCTATATCTTCACTATATAGATTTATGTAATGAAAGGAGGGCCAGCGACATACCCTGGAATCAGATGCTGAATTGTCCCCTGGAGTTTTGACCTGAGACCTACATCTTATCCCCAGGAGGCAGGGTACTGTAGGGAATTTTTTGTGGGTCTTGGCTTTCAGCTTTTTCTACCCAAAAGAATTACTCAGATATTCTGAAGAAGTTCCTCATTTAAGACATTACCCAACCAGTCATGGTGGTACATTCCTATAGGGATATTCCTTGCTTAACGACTACTTGTTCAGTGACTGCTCAGACTTACAGCACTATTTGAACCTGTGACCTGCTACTCAGTCTTATGACTTATTTTTTTGAGTTCTGCACATCTTGTTTATAGAGCCTCAGTGTCTTTTTTGTACAGTACACCTTTCACATTACAGTAACTTTTGCTGGTTGCACAATACAACACTAGTTTTGCATTGTTATATATTACAGTTCTATGCTGCAGGCAGGAGTTACGCAAAGATAGGCAAAGTCATCCAGGTAAAGTCTCCTTTGAGTCTTTGTTCTGAATGGTGTAGTGTACATAGTATATACAGCTCCTCATTTAGTGAGCAGTTTATTTCTGACTCAGTTGTGGGACCGTGACTCATTCATTGATGAGGAATGTCCATAATCCCAGCACTCAGAAGGCTGAGGCAGGAGGATTATGGCAAGTTTGAGGCCAGCCTGGGATACACAGTGAGTTCAAGGTCAGCTTTACTGTATAGTGACACTCTGTCTCAGGAGGAAAGGATGATAAAAGGAAGACAAGGGGCTGACTGCAGCCTGGCCACCCTGGCTTTAAGTCACAGCGCTGCCACATATATGCTGCATGGTCTAAACTCAATACTCCATACAGCAACTCCCTGGAAGTAGAAGCTTGGGTCCAAACCAGAGCTGCTGAGTGAGAATCTTCATTCTAACAAGATTCCTGGGGGTGTGAGCACTCAGTGCAGTGGGAGACAGTACCCTGTGTGTCAGGGCAGCCTCCTGACACTGCCCGCACATCCTGTGAAGAGGGCAGAAGTTCCACGGCTGGCTCAAGGAGAACACTTCCTCCCAAGGTTTTGACCTGCATGGTCCCCAGGACCCACCTCCTATAGCCCTTCCTTACTCTCCCAGGCCCTCTTCCCCAACCCCTAGTGGAGGGTGTCAGAGGATTTTGTGTTGCTTGGAACCTCCAGGGAAGGACAGGCTCCTGATTTCCTCCTGAAGAGTCAGGTCTCCATGGCCCATGGAGCTCCAGACTGGAATTAAGAGGAGTCAACTCTCAGAATCTGCCTCTTACCTGACCCTTCGGTCTTTCTCCACACTGACACTGGTGCCTCGATGCTGCTCTTCATTGCCCTCTAGTAGCCATTGCCCTTGAGAGTTCAGAGCCCTTAGCCTGGCCCCAAAGCTCCTTCCCAACCTGGTCCTAACTCACCTTGCCAGCCTCTTGCCCTGCACAGCTTCTCACAGACATGCGAAACACAGGGAGCCATTTACCATGTGTCAGAACCGAGGAGGCCCTCCAGAAAGGACAGGGTTCCAGAAGCAAGGTGCAGAGGAGGTGTCTGAGCTGGGCACAGCTTTCTGCCTGGCTGGCTGTGCTGGATGTGTGCCCCCTCCTACCCAGAATCCCTGCCCTGGACCAGCCTGTTGCCAGTTGGAGGGTTATTTAGTAGCCTCAACAAAAAATTGGACAAGATGCACAGAAAAGGCAGTGGAATTACACTTATATTGGCAGTAGAACAATTGTGAGAGGAAGCCCTCTCGTGAGAAGGCCCTCAGCCACCCTGATCATAGGAGGAAAAGGGACTGTTATATCCCAAATTCACAGGTTGGCTTCCTCCTCATGCAATTAAGGCTCTGGGATATTTGTCCTATCAAAATTGACTCAGCCCTGGTGCCAGATTTAAATTGCTCTATGGCAAGAAAGACTCATTTGGATTCTCTTAAGTTTTTGTTTTTGTTGATACATGTTTGCAGTGCATAATGATTACACTCATTGTGAGGAACTGGTAGCTACAGAACATATCTCAGTCACCCCACCCCCACCCTTTTTTTGGTTAGGGTCTCCCATGTAGCTCAGGCTGGCTTTGAACTTATGGTGTTGCCCAGGAGCATGACAATTCTTCTGCCTCAGCCTCCTGAGTGCTGGAATTCCAGGTGTGCTCTGTCATGCTTGACCAGATTCCTGTAAGCTGTAAATGAAGGATTTGGAACAATATTGACAACTAGAAGGATCTGGCATAGTGTCTTGTGATTGGTTGTTCCCACATGGAAATGAAGGATTGAAAAAAGCATCTTTGGATTGGTCCTTCCAGCAGCACTCATTCAAAGGGAGGACTGAAAAGGGTACTTTTCTGAATGCTCCATAGTACTCAAGTCTACACCTGCCATCCCTCTGGGTCCCATAGGTCCTTTGAGGGAATCTCGTAATTGTTGGGGATTTTTCCTGGTTAGGGAGGAACTGAGCTCCCACTGGGAGGCTGCCCCTGGGCAGGATGAGTGGTATCATGAAGGAGGTCCCTGGTTTGGGGGTTCCCTTGCCCTATTGCCCTGCCTCAAGCCTGGCCATGAACTGAAGACCCAACCCTTTTATATTCACTCTCTGAAGCTTTTCTTCATGCTTCCAGGTGAAGGGAAAGGATGCTACCTGCGTGGACCAGTGGAGCGCATTTGTTTCCACGTGGCTTTTTTCCCCATAAGATGGCTGAAGTGGAGACTGTATCCCAAGGGTCCGCCTGGTCCATCTGTGTGGCAGGTGCTTGGCGAATGCTTGAACATGTAAGGAACAACATTATCGCCTCCTTTTGCAGCAGAGCTTCCCTCAGGCACAATTAGGCAGTTAGGGAGCTAAGAGACCAAGGCTGCAGGACTCACCGTTCTAACAGGAAGCTGAGCCCGGAAGTTCTGGAAAATGCAACCCACTGGCAAAGGCCATGAAAATGATAACTTGACCACCGCTCTGCTCTTGGGCATTTTCTCTTTTCACTATTTTAGCTGTGTGGTGTGTGTATGTGTGTATGTATGTACCTATTTTTTTGTCATGCTGGAAATTGATAACTATGTTGTGAAAAAAAATAGCATGTTCATGGTTTAAAAAGATTAAATTCTTCAAAAGTATGTACAGGAAAATTACATTCACATTCCATTTCTTGACTCTGAGCCAACCTCTCCTGTTCCTTTCCTATAAGCCTTACTATTGTTAATATGTGCATACATTTAAATATACATGTATATATAAAAGATATACATATTTCTACATGAATGTGCTCATATGAATATTTGTCAGCTTTTATCACATTTCTGGTAACAAACAGAACAGATCACTGTGCATGGGGATTGCTGACACATTCCTATAATCCCAGCACTTGGGAGGCTGAGGCAGGAGGATTAGGGTACATTGCCTGGGCTACTTTGTGAGTTCAAAGCTAGCCTGGACCACAAAGTAAGACCTTGTATCAACAAGCAATCTGAGACCAGATCGTGGTGCTTAGGCTTCAGTAACTAAGTAAGTTATAAAATCAATTGGTCTGCTGAGTACCCGGTATGATTTTGTTTTGTTGTAATGAAAAAGAATGGAAGAAATCAGAGTGCATGTTGCATAAATTAAGTGTTGTTGTTTTAAAACCTGTTTCCATTTTTTAAATCAAGGTATAAGTCAAGGGTAGAGGCCTGAAGACAGGACTGGTTTTGCAAGAACACAGGCTATGGTAACAGTAGGGAAGTAGGACGGGGCTCTCTGGGGTGTCCAGGGCACGCTGGTGAGCACATGGTTTTCCTTCTGTGGTTCAGTCAGGAGTGGAACCCAGAGGGTTATGAGAGCTGGATGGGCACCCTGCAGCCAGGGCGCCTGCACAGATGGCAGATAGGGTGAGGCTGGAAGTGTGGGGAGGCTCCAGCTTCTGTAGCCCTGAGACCTGCTATGACTGGACCCTTGCACAACCTGGAGAAACCAGAGTACAACCTGAGTTTTAGAACCAGTGATGAAGTGTGAACTAAGGACAACTGGAGGCTGGGCAAGCTTTAAAAGAAAAAGCTTGCCTTGGTGGCTTACACGTGTAACACTCAGCAACAGGGAGGCTGAGGTGGGAGGCTTGCTATGAATTTGAGGCCAGCCTGGACTACACAGCACCAGAGGATCCCAATTTCAAGGTCAACCTGAGTAATTTAGCAAGACGCCATCTCAAAATAAAGCAATCAAAAGGGCTGTGAGGTGGCTGGGGATATAGCTTGGTGGACTAAGCACCTGCCTGGCAAGAGCAAGGACCCAAGTTTGACTCTCAGTACTGCATACTGTGCTGGCCCCGAAACCCAGGGCACGCCTCCTAGCCACCAAAACTGGAGGTGGTGGTGCATGCCTGTGATCCCAGCACTGGGGAGGCTGAGACAGGAGGATTGCTACGAGTCTGAGCTACATAGTGAGACCCTGTACCTAATTAATTAATTAATTAATTTTAGAAGCTGTGGGGGCTGTGAGGTATAGTTCAGCTCTCCATGGGTTCAATCCCAAGTGTGGCAGGCTATGTGAAATATGTAAAAGAAACATATCGAAGTGAAGAAGCTATCTCACTTGCATAATTGTAATTCCAGCCCTCTGGGAGGCCAGTGGCTACTGACACCACATCCCTTCTCCTTTTAAGTGTGTGTCTCTCAGAGCCAAACCAACCCTTCCTTGGGCTGAGCCTCAGTGGACCGGCATTCATAAGAGCCTGGGTTTGATCCTCAGCAACCTCAAGAAACAAAAATAAATCCCAGTACTTAGAAGGCTGAAGTAGAAGAGTCTCTGTGAATTCAAGGACAGCCTGCACCATACAGGAGGACCCTGTCTCACAAAACAAACAAACTCTAATTCTTCAATTTAGATAAAAACTTCTTAAGCACAAAGTAAAGACAAAATCTGAGGCTGTAGCTCTGTGCAAAGCACTTGCCTAGCATGTGCAAAGTCTAGGCTCAATGCCTAGCACAACAAAACTAAAAATTAAAATAACAATAAAAGAAAATGACATCACTGGTCATTTAAGAGATGCAAATTAAAACAACACTGAGATTCCATCTCACTCCAGAAAGAATGGCTATCATCAAAAAACCAACCAATGACAAATGCTAGCAGGGCTGTGGGGATAAAGGAACCCTTCTCCATTACAGGTGGGAGTATAGACTGGTGCAACCACTGTGAAAATCAGGGAGATTCCTCAAAACGATAGGATTAGAGGTCCCATTCAACCCAGCTATTCGCCTGCTGGGTGTCTTCCCAGACGAATTAAAAGCATCATATCACAGAGACATGTACACCCACATTTATAGCAGCACACTTTCTAATAGCTAAATCTTGAGAACAACTCAAGGGCCCATCAACTGGTGAAGGGATAAAGAACATTTTTTAAAATACAATGAAACACTACTCTGCCATAAAGAAGGATAAACTCAAGACATTTCTAGGAAAATGGATGCAACTTGAGACCATGCTTTTATGTGAGAGGAAAAAAAATCAGCCACATGTGTGTAATTTACCATATTGTTTCTCTGGTGTACGAAACTGAAAGTATAAATAAGGACCAAAATGTATAACAGACATTGTGAAATAGAAGAAAACGTTCAAATGGGGAAGGGAACAAGGGAGAGGGGAGTGGAGGGGAAAGAAGGGAAAAGAAAAAAATGAGAAAAAAAGAAAACATTAAAACAAAGCTTTGTGAACGGGGAGGCGAGTAGGGGCTGAAGGGAGGGGAGGAAAATGGGGGGAAAAGTAAAACGAGTTATATCACGCACAGGTGCAAGTTCTCTACGATGACTGCGATCATCATGCGTATCCAAAAGGTTCCAATAAAATCTAATTTTTAAAAAATCCAACAGAAAAAAGCCAACAACAGCAAAAGACAAGTTAACAAGTTAAAAGTTACCTTTAACAAGTTAAACGTACAAATAATATAAGAAATTAAATGGAAGTGCATCACTAGTGAATCTACATTTTATAAATAATAACGTCATAGAGCCGGCGAGATAGCTCAGCAGACTAAGCACCTGCTTTGGCAAGCACAGGGACCAGGGCTCCATCTCTGGTCCTGTGTGCCATGCTGGTCCTACCCCCAAGGCGCGCTGTAGCCAAGTCTGGCATGGTGGTGCATGCCTGTAATCCCAGCACTGGGGAGGCTGAAAACAGGGCGATCACTATAAATCCAAGCTGCATAGTGAGACATTGTACCAAATACATGTTTTAAAAAAGATAAATAATAACATTATGAAAAACAATGTGCTCATAAATTTTTAAATTTTAATGAAGACAAGTCTCTTTAAAAGATACGACTTATAAAAACTGACAAAAGAATTTTAAAATTCAAAAGTACTTATATCTGATAAAGACACTAAATCCATAAATTTAAAATGCTATAACCAAACAACCTCAGGTGGCTTTACTGGCAAGTTGTTTCAAAATTTAAAGACTCTCGGGGCCGGGGAGATGGCTCAGTGGAATAAGTGCTTCCCTGGCAAGTGCATGGCCTGAGTTCAATCCCCGGTTCTGCAAAAAAAAAAAAAAAAAATTTAAAGACTCTCTTCCAAAGAATGGAAAGAAAAGAATCACTTCTGGGCATGTTTTGTGAAACTGGCAAAATGCAGATACCAAAGTTTTTAACTGTATTAAATTTCAATGAACTATTCAAAAAAATAAAGTGAGCTGGGCATAGTGGTACCTACCTGTAACTCCAGCATTCTGGGAGGCTGAGGCAGGAGGGATCACAAATTTGAAACCACCTTGGGCAATTTAGTGAGACGCTGTCTCAGTTACTTTTCTTCGTTGCTGGAACAAAATATCCAACACCCAAAATTAATAAGAAGGAAAGATTTATTTAGCTCACAGTTAGCAGAGGTTTCAGTCCATATTTGGCTGGCTCCAAGGCAGAGCAGCACACAGCAGAGGGCAGCAGCTCGTGGTGGTGGAAAATAGCAAAGAGCAAAGGGAGGGGCAGCAGCCATGGCTACTGCCAAGCCTCTCTTCCCTCCTTACATTTGTATGCAGTTTATCTGCCAAAGGGCAGGAGTAGTACTCACAGCCATAATCCCAGCATTGGAACAGGAATTAGTCACAAACCAGAAGCTACTCCATGTCTGCATATGGCTTTGGGGGGGGGCACAACTAGACACAAACCATAACAGACCCTATCTCAAGATAAAATAGAATAAAATAGGGCTGAGGATGTAGGTCAGTGCAAAGGCCCTGAATCCAATCCCCAGTAACACAACAAAACAAAATGATTTTTATGTGTTGGTCAGAATGGACATAAATAATTGAAATTACCAAGATTCCTATTTAACTGGCTTCCCTACTAATTGTTTCTGGTTTCCATCACTCAGGGCTGTGAGAGTTGGTATTCCCAGTGGAAGTCTCCAAGCACTTTAAAAATCTTGATTAACGACCAGCTAGCTCCTCTGAGAAACAATGAATACTTTTAATTTAACAAAAGCTGAGAGAATTTTATTTCCACTGTTGCATAAAAGTAACCTGGCTTTGGTTTCTATTTATATGAAGCCATTAAATAATAAGCTTCTGAGTTAAATGCAGACAAGAGAACTGGAGACTATTTTTAAACTACAGTAGAAGAAGGATTTCTAACCTGGGTACAGTTGTCTATGCCTCTTATCCAGTACTCTGAGAGGCTGAGGCAGGAGGACTGCAAGTTTTGACTCAGCTTGGCAACTTAGTGAGACCCTGTCTCGAAACAAAAAAATAAAGGGCTGGATTGCAGCTCAGTGTGAAGGGCCTAGATTCTATCCTCAGGACTTGGGTGCAAGGCGGGCACAAGGAAAGATTTCTAAAATAGCTGCACAGAGCAAATTTGTAGTGCACACTCCCAAATTTTAAAGAAACTATTTCTTTAATGTATTTGGTACAAGGTCTCACTGTGCAGCTTGGGCTCATAGTGATCCTCCTGTCTCAGCCTCCCCAGCACTGGGATTGGGTGGCCAGCTCAGTGCTCCCGGGGGCAGGACTGGTACGGCATGTGGTGCCAGGGATCAGACTTGGTGCCTTGCACTTGCCAGGCAGGCGCTTAGACCACTGAGCTATCTCCCTAGCCCTTCAATTTTAAATAAAAAGTACTACATAAACTTTTTTTGGACAGTGCTTGGGATCAAACTCAGGATCTTCACACTAAGCTACATCTTCAAGCCTTTCTTTATTTTTTAAATTTTAAGACAGGGTCTCACCAGGGAGCTAGCTTAGTTGCATAAGCACCTGCCTGGCAAGTCCAAGGTCCTAACACAGCTCTGTGTTCAATTCCCTGTACAGTCTTACTAAATTGCTAACTTGCCTGGGCTGAGCTCAAACTTGGAATCTTCCTGTCTCAGTCTCCCAGAGTATTGGGGTTACAGGTGTCCACTACCCTTTCTGGTTGACATATATGTTTTTATTAGTAACATATATTGTACAGATGCCACATGCTATATTTTATTCATGTCTTCTATAAGTATATTCAGGGTTCATTTTTGTTATTGTTTTTGAGACACCGTATTGCCATGTAGTTCAGGCTGTACTTATATAGCCCACATTGGCCTTGAACTCATGGCTGTCCTCCTGCCTCAGCCCTCCAGGTGCTGGGACTAAGGTGTGTATGACTATGTCCAGCTTTAGTTTTGATTAAATTAATTTTGCATGGAAACACCCCCCCCCATCTTTTTGGTTTTTTATTTTATTTTATTTTATTTTTTTGCAGGGTCTTACCCTATAATTCAGGCTGGACTTGAACTCACCATGAAGGCCAGAGTGGCCTCAAAGTCACAGCAATCCTCTTGACTCAGCCTCCCAAATGCTAGGGTTATAGGCCTTTGTCACCACCCCATGTAACATAATCATCAAGTTCCTCTATATATGTATAGATGGGTGTGGTGGTGCACACCTGTAACACTCAGGAGCTGAGACAGGTGGATTGCTTCAAGTTTGAGACCAGCCTGAGCTACACAGTGAGCTCAAGGCCAGCCTGAAATTCGTAGTGAGAACCTGTCTCAAAGGGACCAAATATATAAATAAAGAAAAGAAAAAAAAGAATATGTATTTTTATATTGTAATTAGAAAAGATGGTCCTAGGGCTGGAGAAGTATCTTAGTAGTAGAAAGCTTGGGTGAGACCCTCCGTTCAATCTCTAGCACAGCAAGAGCAAGTAAACAAAAATATGGCCCCAACCAACTCTACCTGATTTCAAGTGAAGAATCTCTTTATGTGCTTGTTAACTATAATAATAATAATAATAATTTTAAAAGCTGGGCACGCAGGTGCACACCTGTAATCCCAGCACTCAGGAGGCTGAGGCAGGAAGACCACTATAAGCTTGAGGCCAGCCTCAGCTACATAGCAAGTATAAGGCCAGTCTTTTTTTTTCCCCCTTAAGTTTTTGGGAAGGCCGGTCCTAAGTACATAGGGAGACTCTTTCAAAAGCAACAACAAATGTCACAGGACTGTTCTGTGACACTTGTCTCTGCTGACTGGTAACTACATAATTACAGGTTTATATACAGGCCAAATGTTGGGCAGAGTACCCTTACCGCTGTGTATCCTTTGTTCATCCAGCAGAGACTTGGGTAAGTCTAGGGTGCTGGCTCAGGCCGTCACCATCCCCTTTGTAATGGCACGTCATCACAAAGCAGGAGAAAATGGAGGCAGTCACCAGATAGTATAATAGTACCTAGAACAGAAGTTTTTGTTCGTTGAGACAGGACCTCCTTTCAAGTCCAGGCTGGCCTTGAACTCATGGCGATCCTCCTGCCTCAGCCTCCCAAGTGCTGGATTATAGGTGTGTGCCACCGCACCTGTGTTGGAATGGAATCTAATGTCTGACACCTGCTCTCCAGAATTCCACAGCTGCTAGAAAGGGGTTCTGCTGTTTACCTGGATGCTCCGGCCAAAACCAGAATCGAGGCCCCTTGGCTGCCCCACATTGTACCGTATCTTGTCCACGTGCTCCACCTGGCGTCTGTTTTCTGTACAACAAGTCTTTCTAAGCATAAAGCTGACGTTTCATCGTCCTGCACTTAAAATTGTCAAAGCCCCTCCTCCCCCTCTGCAAAGAGCTCCAGGTGCTTGCCTGGGCACACGGGGAGGTCTGGGCTTATTTCTGCTGAGCACACTGATTCACACACGCTGCCCTCAAATGTGCCGGGCTCCGGTCTGTCCCAGAGCTCTCGTATCTGCTGACCTCGGGCTTGATCCTTCTAGATCTTTGAAGAGCTGAGGTTCAGCTCCAAAGATGATGTCTGCTCAGCCCCCCCGCCGACCCCTGCAGCTAAGGGACACCAGTCCGCGGTCCCCTCCCTTCTTGCCCTATGGGAACTGTTCTACACTTGTTTCTGAGCTTGTGTGCTTTGGCTCCTTAACAGCAGGCCTCTGTCTGCCCTTCTCGTCCTTTGCAGCGACACCGTGCCTGGTACCAAATAGGATCCCATCATCTTGCGGATGAATGAATATGGGCTTGTTCTTGTCTGGATCGGGCATTGTTAGCTTGAGATACAGCACTGCCAAGAGATCACTCCCTCTTCTCCCAGCCTGCTCTCACCGGTACATGAAATGAAGGCTTTTGAGTATTTGTTTGTGTGCGCTGGGGCATGGAGAAGTATTTTTTTCAGGCTCTCAAAGGAATACAAATAACAAGTTTTTGTTTGTTTTCGGAGACACAGTCTCACTGTATAGCTTAGGCTGGCCTTGAGTTTGCTGTGTACCCAGGCTGGTCTTGAACCGCAGCAGTCATCCTGCCTTGACCTCCAGGGTGCAGGGATTACAGGCACACACCACCACACCCAGCAGCACAATGGTAATTACTTGTTAGTACAAGGCTTTAATTGATAAAGCACTTTCTCACCCTTCTTTTTTTTTTCACTTTTTTACCCTTCTAATTATACTTAGAGATGGGTTTATGAACTTAAACATCCTACTTTATAAAGATTTGGTGGTGCAGAAGGGTGAGGTATATTAGAGGGCACACATATAGTCAGTAAGGGTCTCACTATGTAGTTCAGGCTAGCCTTGAACTCATGGCAATCCTCTTGCCTCAGCCTCCCAGGTGCTAGGATTATAGATGTGCACCACCACACCTGACCATGAATCCATTCTTTTGTGTGTGTGTGTGTGTGTGCGTGTGTGTATGCTGGGGATCAAACCCAGGGTCTTCTGCATGCAAGGCAAAAGCTCTACAACTGAGCTGCATCCCTACCCCATAAACCCACTCATTTGAACTCAAAATTCTGAGCTCTTTCTGCTGCTGAAAAGATGGCAGAATCCAGAACTCCAGGGAAAGTGCATCGGCCTTTGTCTATCTTGATTTGGTCAACAGTTACACATTTAAATGCTTTTCCAAGGACTTTCTCACTTGAGGTAGCTAGGTTTGGAGGTTTGGGGTGCGTGTGTATGTGGTTTTTAGCAGATGCTGTACCACTGAGCTATATATCCAGCCCCTAATTAAAATTTTCAGTAAAAAATAAAAATAAGTCCAATATCTAAGATCAAGACCTTCTATCCATAGTTGTTAGCTTGTTTTTTAATGAAATGTTAATATACAGACTAAGAAAAGCAAAATAATTTTCTACTCAGCTAAGCAGAGCATAGAAGCAGTTACAAAAATAGGTTGTAGTAATGAATATACCTTGAAGCCAAATGAAGACATGACGAATCTGTTTACTGAGTTTACTTGCCCTTCCAGGTAGAATATATAATCGAAACATCTGTGTGGAAAAATTCACTTTTTCAAAAATCAGCATTTCAGGCCAGAGATATAGCTTAGCAACACAAGCACTTGCCTGGCAAGCACAAGGTCCTGAGTCCAAGTTCTACAACACACACACACACACACACACACACACACACACACACACAAATCAACTTTTCAACAACAACAAAAAGTCAGCTTTTCTGGGAAAGAAAAATCTAAACTCCAACTCTCTCCTATTCACTTACTTTCAAAAAAAAAGGGACGATGCCCCATGGCAGAACTTATCATGGATGCTGGGGATATAGCTCAGTGGCACAGTGCCTGCCTGGCAAGCGTGAGGTCATGCTTCGATTCCTGGTACAAAAAAAAAAAGTTTCAAAGAACAGGGCACTTGAAAGAATCTCCAACTCTGGGAAGATCCTTAAGATCAAAAGGATTTCCTCCCCTCCTTCCTTGCATCTCTAATTAAAGACCTCCGCCTGTATTTTAGCAGAACCAGCATGCCCTTCCTTCAGTGAACTGTTTTTCTCAAAACCCACAAACCTGGCATCATGCTCCCAGGATTCTCTAATGAACTGGCTTGGCGGTCCTGTCATCTTTAGAGGGTGAGGTGTTTAAAAGGTCAGCCCAGGGCAAGAAGACAAGCATTTAAAGAGCATTTTGTTCAGAATTACTTCATCAAAGGTAATCATGTTATGTAGGGGTCCCCACTGAGAAATGGACTGATAGCTTTGTTTCCTGTTATAGTGTTTGTTTGGCTGATTGGTTAGTTGGTTAGTTTGATTACTTTGAGACAGGGTATCACATGTAGTTCAAGCTCATCTTGAATCACGTGGTATCCTTCTGCCTCAGCCTCAGTGGTGGGATTCAGGTGTGCAATTCCACACCCAGTGGAAACTTGTCTTGTTTTGTACTGGGATCAACCCGATAGCCTCAGACACATAGGCAACTTCCCTGAGGTAGGCCCCCAGTCTGTTTCTGAGATGGGGTCTTGCTAAATTGCCCCAGCTGGCCTTGAGCCTGTGACCTTCCAGCTGGAATTACAGGTGAACACATTTATGCCTGGAAACTTCATTTTTTTTTTAAAGATCTATAAGCAACTGCATTGTCTTTATGGTATAAGGAAACAAAAGTGTAAATAAGGACCAAAATATATAACAGGTATTGGGAAATGGAAAGAAAACGTTCAGATGGGAAGAAGAACAAGGGAGGAGAGGGAGGAAAAGAAGGAAAGGGCAGGAAAAAAATGAAAGTCAAGTTTTTATAAATAATGAAGAGGGGTTGAAGGGATATGAGGGGAAGGGGGAAAGCAGCAAGGTGCAAATTCCCTAGGATGAGTGGGATTATGTATACTAAGATGTGTCACTAAAATTTTAAAAATGCAAAAAGGAGAGTGACTGGACATAAAAGAGAATTTTAAAAAAGGAAGAAAAATCAAATATATAAGCAAACCACAGCCATAGAAAAACAAAGCATCCAGAGGCTAATGGAAATAAGTCCTGCTTATTGGTTTATGATTGAAGGGTTCAACACTTCCAGATTACTCCTTAACTGTAATTGATGCTACCAGTTTGGAATCCCAACTGCTGCCAGGGTCAAAGATTGCTGTCATGCAGGAGGGACAATGTGTTAGATCCTTTCCTTCCTTTAAAATAAACTGTGAATAAGTCAAGCTGGATGTGCACATCTGTAATCTCAGCACTTGAGAGGTTGAGACAGAAGGATTGCCATTTGTTTGAGGCCAGCTTGGGCTCCATGGTAAGTTCAAGGCCAGTCTGAAAGGCATAGCGAGACCCTGACTCTAAAACCAAAAACCCCCTGAATATACATCTGGCAAGAACAGGCTGCGATGTCAGAGAGAAAAATGTCTTTGGCTAACAGCTCTTAACATTTAGCTGAAGGCTGCTGAGAATCTTTGAGCTTCCCAACCTACCCTTCCCCTCCTTACAATAAAAATGTCAGGGCTGGAGAGATCACTCAGTAGTCTAAGTGCCTGCCTGGCAAGCACAAGGACCTAGGCTCTATCCCTACTATCACATGCCATGCCAGCCATCAAAACCAGGCATGGTGGCACAGGCCTGTAATCTCAGCACGGGTAAACTGAGGATCACTACAAGTCTGAGCTGCATAGCGAGTCCCGGGACCAAATAAACAACTAAAATTAAAATGTCACCTCAAGAGCTATGTACCATGACTGCAATATACATGTCTATCCCAAGAGTGGAGAGACACTTCCGTGAGGCTTTGAACTGTCACTCTCTGGCAGGCTAGCATTTCCCACTGGATTGTGAAGAGTACGAAACCATTTAAGCACACAGGCACTGTTTTTCCACAGGACAAAAACCTTATGCCTGGGCTGGTGAGATGGCGCAGTGGTCTAAAGCACCTACTTAGAACAAGCTTAGCAAAGCACAGGGACCACGGTTCAATCCCCCAGCACCACATGCCAGCCAGCCCGCCCCCTGGTGGGCTGAGCTGGCCACACACACACACACACACACACACACACACACACATAAATAAATAAATAAAATTTAAAAAAAAAAAAACCTTATGCCTACAGTCTGTCATTTCTTGGATGGATTTTACTCAAATCTGATCTGAGTGTCACTGAACAGCATGACCAGAAGTAACGATTCAGAAGAGAACTACAGGGGCCGGGGAGATGGCTCAGAATAAGCACTTGTCTGTCAAGCGCAAGGGTCTTAGTTCAATCCCTGGTTCTGCCAAAGGAAAAAAAAAAAACTACTTTGTAGTACTTTTCAAATTTTAGTGTTTCCCTTCCTACTAATATAGTCCCCAGTGGTTTAGCTGCCTTAAGAGTATTACAAAGTGAAGGCTGAGGTTAAGGGTTTCATCTTCTTAATGGCCTTTTACTTCTGTTCCATAAGGCCATAAATTCACCTCTCTGAAATTATGTTTATAAATAAAGGTGGATTAGGTCAAGAAAACATAAGGGAAAACACTGCCCAGGACAGGAAGCTCGAAGGCCCAGAAAGCAGGATGTCAAAAGACCTTTTCATCCATTCTGCTTTAGCATGTGCTGAGATTGAGCCCCAGCCCAGGAATTTGGTGTAAAAACAGCAATTCCTATGCAGGTCCCGGGGGCCCGCCCATTATTAGCTCAGGTGTTTAAGTGCCTGCTGAAACAAAGCAGTCAGGCTCAGGATGCTGTGGTTCAATCCCCTCATCCTCAAGCCAAACCAGACCTGCCCTGAAGGCATCCTGAGTGCCCCCCACACACACACACACAAAATCCTACGCAGGTCCCATAACAAGACCATCGAGGAACCAAACCCGCTGGGGGGGAAGGGGGAGCAGAAAAGAGCAGGTAGGAAAACTTTTCCAGAGAAGGTGGAGGGAGCTGCCAAAGAACGGGAGCAATTGGCACTGTGGACATCTCAAAGGCAAGTCCTGAGGGACTGGATGCAAATGAAAAAGCTCGGTCCAGTCCCCAGTACCAAAGGGAGGAAAAGGCCATGGGAGCCACTCAACCCATTTGAGTTTCAAAAAGGGAAGGATTAGGCAGAGGTATCTGGGAATCTCAAGCACATGTAGTCGTATGAGTGAGCTGCGTCTCTTACCTGACTGTTTATTACAACTGTCAGAAACACAACTATATCCAACTCTAAGTTGGAATGAGAATCAAGTTAGCACTCCAAGTCTCACAACAGGCATTTCTTCCCTGTACAACATAACATGGCTTACAAGAACTAAGCCAGTGCTAGGGATGTAGCTCACTGGTGCAGCGCCTGTCTGCCAAGCACAAGGTCCTGAGTTCAATTCCCAGTACCCGCGCCCCCAAAGAACTAAGCCAACTTTCCAAAGTCAGTGGATTTACATAAAACAAGGTAATAAAAAGGTTTTTTGTGGTGTTGAGGATGGAAGCCAGGACCTTGTATATCCAAGGCAGTGCTCTGCCCTGAAGCCACACCCTCGGCCCAAAGCTAATACTTTTACCAGAGTATACTATGACACACAGGTTCCTTCTAAATTCCCACAGTAAAAAGTGAAGGCCAGGAAGAGAAAGCTGTTAATCAGCACTACAACATCGCCACCCTGTGTTCAAACGCCATCATTACAACCATCATGTGACAGCTAAAAAGATCACAAGGGGATTCTCAGTAATTACAGAATATAGCTTTATTTATAGAATCTTACAAATAAAACATTTACAGTCCACATAATATAAGTTATCTTTTCTAATTCTCATAACACCTGAGTTATTTAAAATAATACTGTGATGGAATTGCAGAACTGTAAAGAGAAATTTATAAAAAACAAACCTCTCTCTTTTGCAAAAATCAGGTGTTTTGTTTTTTCTTATAAAGCAGACTTCCAGCACACTACCCTCTCTTTGGAAAAAGACTTAGTAAAAATAGACCTCAGGCTACCTAAACAGAAAAAAAAATTTTTGGTAGTACTGGGGATCAAATGCAGGAGCGCTCCAACACTGAGTTGTGTCCCCAGCTCCTTTTATGTTACAGCAGAGTCTTTCTATGTTGCCCAGTCAGAGCTTGACCTTGCAATCCTCCTGTCTCGGCCTCCCAAAGTGCTAGGATTACAGGGGTGCACTACCGCTCCTAGCATAGAAATCTTGTAGAAGCCCAAGGTGCAGAACCATCGAGGAACCCCCCCACCCCTGCCCCCTAATTGATGCTAGACACAGAACCCCTCTGGAGGCAAGGACAGAGGGAGGGGAGAAGCACAGCAACCTGCCCCTGGCTTCTAGCCGCTGCATGACATGTATTTCCTCCATCTGGAGAGAGGCTGAAGGCGCTGATGTCAGGAGAGAAAGGCCCTCCAAACTCACCACCCTGTAGACTTCTAATATGTACAAATGCTTAACACAGCAAATTCAACTCATAAACATTAAAAACAAAATCACCAATCGTCAGCTCAGGAGGCAGGTCTGTTACAGATGCAGCGGAGCCCCCCAACCCTCCCTCCTGCGTTCCAACTGCGGCTCATGCTTCACCAATGCCTTTAAAGACTAGTTCACGTGTTGCTCAATTTACTCAAGATTAGGTTTCTCCGTTTCTTTGTGTTTGCTTGTTTTTGAGATAGAGTTTCACTATGCATTTCAGGCTAACCTTTAACTCACTTTGTACCATAGGCTGGCCTTAAAAATCACAGCAATCCTTCTGCCTCAGCCTCCTGAGTGCTGGGATTACAGGTGTGCACCATGATGCCCAGCTCTAAATTCCTCTTATTTAGAAACTCATTAACTCTAATTCAGTATTCTACTCCAGAAAACAGATCTTTTTTGTTTTGTTTTGTTTTTGGTAGTACTGAGGATTGAACCCTAAGCATGAAGGTATATTCCCAGTCTATTTATTTATATTTTGAGACAGGATCTTGCTAATTTGACCAGACTGGGCTCTAACTTGTGATCTTTCTGCCTCAGCCTTCCAGAGTGCTGGGTTGATTGTTGTGTGCCATCATGCCCAGTGACAAAGGATATTTTTAAAGGAATGACAGGATCCATACAAGGAATGCTAAGCAAACATTTAATACATTAATGTGAATTCAGTAAGTCAAAATCTTCTACAGTCTTAGTTCTTTGCCTTCCCGTTTCGTTTTGCTTTTGCAATGCTGCAGATGCGACCTAGAGCCTCGCACATGCTAAGGCAACTGCTCTACCACTGAGCTACATCTACTCGGTACCTGTGCCATTTTCTCCTAGCTCCTGAAAGCAGTTTGAGGATTACACAACAGAAGAAACAAAAAAGCATTTTAAAACAGTATCAACAAAGACGATGCTAAAAGAAAGCTAGAGTCTGACATTAGGGGACTGGTTCTTTGGTAAAACTGGACCCTAGTTCTACTAGGAGTTGGTCCTAGCATCCAACCTAGAATTCTGGTGGCTGAATTTCCTCCTCCTCCTCCTCCTGCCTCTTACAAGTGTTGCCCAAGTCTGGAAGCAAGATCAGGAGGGAAACTCAGTCGCCCTCCCCGCTCCTGCTCTTTTCAGGAATATTTCTAGTTTGAGGGCTGTTTCCCAAGAAGAAAAAAAAACGAAATCGATGCTGCTCAGAATCACTAAGAATGGATAGTTTTTTGGCCTGAGAACAGAAAAGCTCAGGCATTGGTGATGGCCCTGGGCTCTTGTCTGTCTTGCAAACAAATAGAACCCCTGGGCTGTGACTATGGGCACCACTAAAAAAGGGTTCTGGGGAGACTGGCTCCCCCAAGTGGCTAAAGAGTCTCCCATTATCAATATGATAATAATAAATCATTCACCTAGTGAATCTGGAGATCAGCTCCCCTTGAAGCCAGAGTTCTGAGACAGGTGCTCTACAGCACCCGTGGCTAGCCTGTAGTGTTAGAGATAAGCACACCACCCACTTTCTGGAGGATTAGAGCAGTTCATCCTGGGGCGAGCCAGGACATGCCACCCAGACAGCAACACCTGCAGCACCCCAAGGCCGATCTCACAGTCTAGAGTTCCCTGTACTCACACTTGTTCATGTAATTAGCTCCTTAGCCTGGCCTGCACCCATCCCATTACAGATCTCTCTTGTCACTGTGGTAAAGCAAATAGCTGCACGCTTACTCCATAAGTTGGCTTGCTGGTCTGCAGCAGACGTCTTGATTAGGCAGTGAATTTGTGCAGTCTCCCCTCTAATACAAATATTTTATTTTGGGTTTGTTTTTTTGAGACAGGGTCTCACTATGTAGCCCAGGCTGGCCTCAAACTCAAAGCAATCCTCCTGCCTCAACCTCCCCAGTACTGGGGTTACAGGGGTATGGAACTAGGCCTGACACATAAACATCTGAAATGTGCTCAAAATGTGCTTCAATAGAGGCAGCTAAAAGATCTCTTAGAAGGGAGCTGGGAATCAGTAAAACCAATTACTTCTTCTTATCTGCGGGGTTCCTGCCCCTCCAGACTGTCAGTGTTAGCAGGAAAAAGGAGGAGGCCAGGGCAGCTGCACACTGTGTTGGCCCAGCCAAATGGCCAGGACACAGCAGGGTTGGATGAGACCAGTGTCCAGCATCCCAGTGCAGCCGGGTGAGCACTGACACTGGTCCCATCCCTGGCCTTACTTCCCTGTCACTCGGGACGGGCCCTGCAGTCCTGCCCTACTCACCTGCTCTGAGTCTTAGTTCTCTGAATTCAGTAGGAACTGAACAGATTCTGAAAACAGGCGGGAGGGATCCCGTCTCCTGCCCTTTCTTTGAAGAGCAGGTGACCCAAACCAAAAAGGGCAGTGTGAGGTCCAGGACGCAGTTCCGTTCGTGAGCGCCCAGGATTCACCTCTGATGCTTCCACCCAGGCTCTGACAGCCGCTATTTGAACACTGCAGGGTCCAGGATGCCAGATCTCATGGTGTTGCTTCCAAGAGAGATCAGAGGAACCAGAGAGCAAGGAGAGAGGCTTGTCCTGCGTGCAACTCGCGGGTTCCAGCATGACTGTGAGGAAGGGGCAGGGAGGGGGCGAGGCACTATCTAGAGAATGGCTACCGCACGGCCCGTGTTCCGGGACACAGCCAATATCCGCACGCAGGCAACAGTCCACCGGCAGCTTACAGCACTGCTCCTTGTGTGCCACACGCAAGGCAAGTCCCCGGCAGGCCCGGGCAGCCAGCACGTGCCTTGCGACGTCGGCGGCCCTGCAGGGCCCTACCCAATCTGGATCTGCCCCGAGTACATGGTGAGGAGCAGCATGATGGTGAAGCCCGTCAGGAGGCCCAGGTTCTGGATGACGAAGGGCACCAGCATGCTGCCGCTCCTCTCATCTTCCTGGCTGACCTCATTCATCTCAGGGAACTGCAGAGGGAGAGAAAAGCAAGAGCTGAGGCTCCTCCTGAGACCTACAGCTGGGCAGTTAGCAAGAGGTAATGCTGCCAATACTACCCTGAGGCCCTGGACATGTTCAGATGCTGGCTGAGCTCTACAGACACTTGAAGACATCCTTTTACTACCAAGACACTGTCACCACCTCCTTGAGAAACTAAGCAACTGTGTCAGGGGACAGAGAATGGAGACACACGTGGCTGGGATTCAGGGAGACAAGTGACAACCCTGAGACCACCCAGTGAGGCCTAGCACGCGTCCTAACCACAGGGCAGACTCCCTGTCCGAGGAGGGAACCCAAACATTTCCCTGGAGGACACTGCGTGCAGGTTCAGTCCTCAGACCAGTCATCAAAAAAATATTATTTCCAAAGCAAGGTGTGGCAGTGCACATCTACAGTCCCAGCACTTGGGACGCCGAGGCAGAGAAGGACCACTGTGGGCTCAACAGCAGCCGAGGCTACACAGTGAGACCCCGTCTCAGAAAACTAAAACCAAGAACTTCCCTAAAAGCAAAACCAACCCCAAGATTATTTCCAATGGATATGTAGAACTGTCAAATAAATATAGCAAATCATTTTCTATATGTAGTAGAGGATATATATTTTGTTTTATTTTATTATTGTTGGTTTTTTTTTGTTTTTTTTTTTTTTTTTTTTGGCTGAACGGGGGATTGAACTCAGGCCCTTGTGCTTGCCACACAAGCACTTAATCTTCTACTGAGTCATCTTCCCGGCCCCAATTTTATTGAGACAACGTCTCAATAGTTCCGATGTGCCTTGAAGTTATTATGTAGCTAGTCCAGGCTGGCCTCCAATGCACAGCGATCCTCCTGCTTTTCCCTCCTGAGTTCTGGGCTTACAGGCATACGCCGCCAAGGCCAACTATATATGAGAATATACTGTACTGGGGCTGGGGAGATGGCTCAGTAGGCTAAGCGCTTGACTGGCAAATGCAAGGATCTGAGTTCAATCCCCGGTTCCACAAAAAAAAAAAAAAAAAAAAGAATGCATAGAGAATATACTGTATAAAAAAAAATAATTTAGACAGGCCAAAGACCACATCATGCCAACAAATACAGATACGTTACACAAACAGGCTGAAAATTCAAAATCTGACGACCAGCCAGACAGCTCAGAAGATTAAAGTGCCTGCTTAGGCAGACACAGGGACCAGGGTTCCATCACCAGCGTGCCCTGCTGGCCCCGCCCCTGGGGCAAGCTGAGATGGCAGACTGAGATTGGGCACGGCGTGTGCCTATAATCCCAGTGCTTGGGAAGCTGAAAACAGGAGTCCCATCTGTAGTGAGACCCTGTACTAAATACATTTAAAAAAAAAATGTCAAAATCTGTAGGTGATTCATGTCAATGGTAGGGGCATAAGGCAGTATACTGTTTTAGATACTGCTTGCTATTAACAGAAAGTTAAGCCCTTTTGAAAAGTTATTAAAAGCCAAAGCTAGAGTCAGTTGTGTGGCACACGCCTATAATCCCAGCACAAAGAAGCTGAGGGGCAGGGGAAAGCTCAGCAGCACAGCGCCTCCCTGGTAAGTACAAGGTCACAAGGTCAATTCCTGGCCCCCCCCCCAAAAAAAAATAGACAAAAAAGAGGCTAAGGCAGGAGGATCATGGTCATGAGTTTGTGGGTGACTTAGTTACATAATGAGACCTAAAAAGGGGGGAGGGGGCAAAGCCAGCAATTCTAGCTCTGAAACTAAAGTATACTTATAATGGCTCATCAATTAGCGTCACTGATGAGGATACTTACAAAAAGTATGCAACATATTAGGAAAAAGAAAATGGTATACTAGGAAAAATGAAATCAGAACATAAAATTCCATAGTCAGTGTGATTACAGTTCTTTAAAAACACATACACAATTCTTTGAGACAAAAAAAGAAAAACAAATCAAAGTACTGTTATTATTTTGGGGCATAAAAATTATGGGTAATTTTCCTCCCTGTCTTTATTCATTTCTATTTACCTATTCTACAATATTTAAATATGGGCTCTAGAGCGGAAATCAACATTTTCTTTAATGACAGGTGCAAACAGAAACAAAGTTTTGCCCTTTAAAGTCTGATGTCCCAGCTAGGCACATGAGGTCACAGTTCCAGGTTAGTCTGGGCGGCTTAACAGGACACTGTCACAAAACAATAAACAAATGAACCTACAAACAAAACCCTAAGGTGAATGCCTCCTTAAGAACTCTTAAATGGTACGTCTAAAATAGATAAAGGGCTGGCGAGATAGCTCAGTGGACTAAGCACCCGCTTAGCCAAGCACAGGGACTGGCGTTCGATTCCTGGCACCACATGCTGCTCCTACCGAGTCCAGGTGTGGTGGGGCATGCCAGTAATCCCAGCACTGGGGAGGCTGAACCGAGGATCACTACAAGTCTGAGCTGCAAGTGAGACCCTGTATCAAATACATACAATTTTTAAAAACAGATAAATTTATGTTTCCTTAGCTGTCCTGTCCCTGATTTCAGCAGTCCACCATTTTGTCTGCCTGGTGTGAATACCTGTAGACTTACCATATCAGCCAGTGAGATATACAGGAACATGCCTCCAGCCAGAGCAAAAATCCAGTTGGGGGAGAAGTGGCTGCCTGCCAGGATGCCAAAGGCCAGGCCCACGTAGCAGCAGCAGGCAGAGAGGAAGTTGAAGAACAAGGCCTGCTGGATACTCATCCCAGCATTGAGCAGGATGACGAAGTCGCCTGCAGGGACACAGGGAAAGGCCGCTGAGCTAGAAGACAGACTGCCTGTGCCATGGTCCAAATCACATGCCCAAGATGTAAGGCTGACAGGATGGCACTGAGGCCTCGTTCTCAGGCACAGTCGCCATCTGCCAGCCTCCAGGCTGGAATAAATGGCAGGACCCCAAAGGCAGATGACCAGCTGCAGTGGCCTCCTATCCTTTCCTTGACTGATGTAGTCAAATAAAAGGAGTACTCTTGCTCACAACTGAATAAAAGATACTTTCAGGAGACAAAAGTGAGAGGAAGAGAAGGCAGGAAATTTGGCCAGACTTCTAAGCCCCAAATGGCAAACGTTAAAGCTGAGCCTCGAGTCCTGGTGTTTTTCACTCTGCCACGATAAAGCTAAGCATCTCCCAAGCCATGGTTCAGCTGCTTCACCCTTGTCCACCTGCCAGACTTCAAATGTGCACTCCAGCCTTGGAAGATAACAGGCTTTGCATTATCGTCTTTACCGAGTGCTTAGTGAGGGTTGGGCCATGTGGGCACCTCAGGGCTGTGGGCTTACCCAGCTCATGTGGGAACTCCTCGCACAGGATGGCCACCGAGGTGCTGATCCCTTGGAAAACAGACACTGTGAAGGAGGCACCAATGGCCAAGCCGTCGATGAAATTATGCAGCCCATCACTCAGGGTGATCATCCAGGCCAGGGTGCCAATGTCAGAGTAGCGCACACCTTTCAGCCAGTAGCAGGCACTCCGTGAGGCCTGCAGGTCCTATAAGAAAGCACGCAGAGGGCGTGGGGTGAGCCACTGTGTCCCTGGCAAGGTGGCCCAGGCTCCCCAGGCAGTGACAGCCATTGACCTGAATGGACAGCGAACCCACAATGACCTTCTCGTCCATGCTGGGGGTCCTGCTGTCTAGCTCACTGTTGCAGGCCTGAGGAATCATGTGGTCTAGGTCCCCATTCTGCAGCTTCTCTGTCACACCCTCCTCCTGGTCCTTCTTGGAAGGAAGCGTCTCCGAAGCAAAGTGGTTATGTCCGTGATGGTGCTGGAAGGATGACAAGGATGGGTCAGTGCGACACCCACCAAAACCACCAGCCCAATGGAAGACCCGGTCGGAGTGAAAGCTCCAGGCTCAGGGAGACTTCATTCCTGCACACAAGAGAACTAGAGGATCCCACACAGCAAGGTGGGCAAGTGTACATGTAGCAGTGCCAAGCTTGCAGAGGACTGCATGTAAGGAACCAGCACCCTCACTGAAGCACGTGGCCCTTCTGAGAATGGAGAGCTCTTCCTGTGCTACGACCACTCGCACCCGATTTGGCAGCTGTGCAGGGAACAATCTGATGCCTGGCACTGCCGTGGAACCACACTGTGGCAGCAGCCATCAGTCCTGGTCTCTGCCACCTGCCACTGTACCTCACACTCAATGGTGCCTGCGCCACGCTCTTGCCTACTATGAGAAGATCCGAGTGTACACATAGGAGATCACTTAGAACAAGGCCAAAGAGACAGACTCAGCTACTGGTTAAAGGTTCAATGGCCAGATCTAGGTTCCAGCCTCAGCTAACATCCTCAGAATACAAAATGTGATGACTTCTTCATGAGGTCTGTGTCCCCTCAGCTCCATCAGTGAGCAACATTGAGAGAGCTAACATTGACATTTTTTGACGTGGGTGCCTTCCTGGAATTTTCTTTACTAACAACTGGGTCTTACCTCGTTTTTTGGCTTAAGAAGCATCTTCAAGATCTTCTCTGTAAAAAAGAAAAGGTAGAAGCCCCCAAACACCACTGCAGACTTGTGAACATAATCATCTTCCAGAGGATTGAAACCAAAAGCCTGTAGATCCAAGAAAATAAAATGAGCTGAGGAAAATGAAATCCTTCATTGGTTCCCTCTCATCTCAATGACTTCCTTGACTCCCAGAAAGCAATGTCCTGGAATAGCTCTGCTGCCTGCCCAAACTCCTGCCAACACAATCTAATCCTGCTACTCCGGATGTGACGTCACTACTCGGACCACGTTCCCTCGTTTCTCTTCTGACACAAAAGCACACTATATTTAGGACTTTAAACTTAGAAGAATAGCTAGGCATATGGCTCCCCTGCTTTTAATGAGGACTATCTCTTAATGTGATTTCTTTCAGAGCTAAGCTATGAAAGCACCCTGAGGGTAAATTCCACACTTAAGGACAGGACTTTTTAGTTTCACCTTATCTAGCAGTCCCTGGCTTTTCTGTCTGTAAACACAATGGGAAGTGGTATAATTATGCTTTCTAAAAAGGGAAATCCATCACCTCCCAGATAAACAAAGAATTGCAGCATCTTCCTGACCACAGACCTCACAGGGACCACAAAGCCAAGGAAGCAGGCTATGCCCTTGTGGTGCCTCAATCTGGGTGGTACTGAAAGTGGGTATGGTGGTGCCATCTGCAATCCCAGCTACTTGGGAGGCTGAGGAAGAAGAATTGCTTGAGGTCAGCTTGGATAGCAATGAAACCTTCGGTCTTCATTTAAAAATAAAACATTCGATGAGGGTGAGAAAAGTATCCATTAAAGAAAGGGGAAATTGGGCCGGGGAGATGGCTCAGTGGAATAAGCGCTTCCCTGGCAAGCGCAAGGGCCTGAGTTCAATCCCCAGTTCCGCCAAAAAAAAAAAAGGGGGAAATCCATCCAGAAGGAGGCAGGACTGGAGAACGAGTTGGCTCCTGATTTATGGAAGCAGCTTTGAATACACTCTAGCCCTCCAGAACAGGTCACCACTAGAAGTTGATTCTAACCAGGGAACTCTAGGCTGCTTAACAGCTGAGTGCTTTTCCTCTGGGTTTTATTTATTTATTTATTTATTTATTTATTGGTGGTACCAGGGATCGAACTCAGGACCTTGTGCTTGCTAGGCAAGCACTTATTCCGCTGAGCTATCTCCTTAGCCTTCCTTTGGGTTTTAAAGGGACCAAATTCAATCATAACCTTCTACAGTTGCTCTTCTAAGATCTATGTGGTGGCCAGATTCTAGAGTGGAAGCAACATGCTCAGGACAACTTTTTGGGAAAGCTGACACTGCCTAGGGAAGACTGTTTTGTAAAGAGGCAACTACTACCCTGGTACACAAAGCCTGCAAGGATGGCAGCATCCGACTGTCTGGCTTGGATGGGAGGCAAAGGACATGGAGGCCAGGCCTTGGGAACAGCTCTCCTAGCAGGTCAGGGTACAGTGGGCAAAACAGCACTTGGTGAGTGGTGTTGATCCAGCAACATCACAAAATAGCACTGTGGAATATACCAGCCTTTCCGCTTTGCCCAGGCCTGCCAGGCCACCTACAGTGCTCTGTCTGATGCTTATTATAATTAACGGGTCTCTCCACAACCATGCACCCAATCAGATGGAACATCTCTGGGGCTGACGGCCAAACCTCAGACACAAAGCTCCTTCTCTCTTATGGAATATTTTCTCAAGAATCTGGGCAAGGGGCAAGGGTGTGACCAATGTGTGCAAGCTCAGACTGTTCTGTTCAGGTTGCCTTGACCCCTAAACTCC
Source organism: Octodon degus (assembly GCF_000260255.1). NCBI lineage: Eukaryota > Metazoa > Chordata > Mammalia > Rodentia > Octodontidae > Octodon > Octodon degus. The sequence continues at coordinate 8,761,366 of NW_004524612.1, read as the reverse complement.
ACACTGAGATTCATGTGTTTGTTTATACCTGTCTGCACCACAAGCCCCACACTGAGAGCCAGAAAGTGATCTCGCTACCTTATTCTTTTCACTCAACACTTACAGCACTTTCCAGATAGCAGGCATCTTACAAACATGAACTCCCTGAGTTATCCTGAGAGTGATCGCCCTGTCTCTTGTATGAAGCAATGAGGGAGGAGCCCGCCCCATGCTGCAGAACCTGGAGATGGGGAGTTAGGACTTGCCCTGGCTCTCAGATCTACACTCTTCAGCTTTGGCTAGCTGCTGCCTGACTCCTGTCTTCACCTTTCACAAGGAAAGACCCTGAATCCTCCTCCCTGTGCCCACCAGGTGAATGCAGGGTCCTCCCACTGGCTGCTGTCCCGGGCAGACACGCTGCTCTGGGGGGGTAAGCATTCTGGCTTGCCATACCTCGGGGATGAGCTGGAAGAGGGCGTTGGAGTAGAGGGTTCCAATCGCCAGAGCTATGAAGTAGAGCAGCAGCCTCTTGTAAAAGATCTTCTTCATGAAGGGCACCACGCTGGCCCCCATGAGGGAGCAGAGGGAGATGACGGTGACACAGAGGAGACCGTATCCCCACACTGCCAGCCCACCCGGGACAAGGACAGGGCAACCACCATTTAAAGGAGGAAAGTAGAGAGGACGGGGCAACAGAGAAAGTACAAGTAGGGAGGGAGAGAGAAATAGAAAATTTGTTAGTGATTCAAATCCGATAAAATTTCCTTCAATCAGATGAGGAAGTTGGGGTGGCCTTGGTACCCTGTGACTAATGCCCCTGTTGCCTTTGGTGGTCTGAGTCACACCTGCCAATGACTGGCAGGCAAGAAAGGGTGTCCCAAGAGCTCTCTTTAGTAAGACATAAAAGCAAATGGAAAGAGACTGTCCATCATGCTGTCCAGTTTCCTTTGCATTCAGTCTGTGTCACAAGAGCACAGGTGACAGTCTGCCGTTGGCCTGGTCTATGCCAGACACAACAAAGCCAGATGTGCAAAGATTAGGACCCGAGGCCCAGAGTCATTTCTGAACTTTAGTTGTTCTGTGTTTCCATTTGCTTTGAGGGGCTTGAGCATAGAGAACAGAGTTCCAAGATCACCCCATCACAAAACAACATGCCCTCTGGCATTTCCTTGTGAGACACACTCTGGGCTAAGAGTCCAGGCCCGGAAGAGGGCAGGACAGACCCAGGCCAGGAGACACAGCGACTTCCATTCAAACAGGCAAAGACGTATTTCATTTTAGATCTTTGAAAAATTGCAAATTTAATTTCTGGAGCTAAAAAAACAGTCCAAGATGAGGCCTCCTGGGAAGTGCTGGCTAGACCCATGTGGAATCTTGAGATGGCAGCAGTGTTGTTCCTCTTACGTCACTGCTTCTCTCATTATGAAGGGGGCCAGGCCAAGCCAGGCGTGAAACCCCATGTGGCAACTTTTCTGGGTCAGTCTTTCAGTTGGGAAGAGCTGGGAAGCCACTGACGTGGGCTCTTATGTAAGGTAGCTCCGTCACTCCTGGTTGACCAGGTGTTCCATGTTACCCCACCCCCCACCCCCACCTCCACCCTAGATGAAAGTGGGCAGGCTGTCAGCTTGGACCTTATTTTTAGAGCTCCTGGGCAATGAAAATTAGAAACAAAATTATCAGACATTTTGTAACAGTAAAGGAAGGGTCCCCCCAGGAAGTCAGTCCTCTCAGGAGAAGGCCAAGATGCAAGGTACGATGGAGCTGTGCTCCTTTTCTTTCTTTTCGTTTTGCAACAGTGGGGATTGAACTCAGGGCCTTTACAATGAGCTCCATCTCGCAGTCTGTCTTTATGGTGAGGCAGGGTCCTCCTAAGCCACGAAGTTGCCTAGGCTGGGCTGCAAAGTGTGAGCCTCCTGCCTCAGCCTCCCATCGTGCTGGGATTACAAGGTGTGCCACCACAGCTGGCTTGTTTTGTGTTTTTAACTGTGCCTGTTCTGTCAAGGGTCTTTGTTCTAGTTCTGCTCTGCAAGCCACAAAAAATGGCTTGCTTAAAAATAGGGGCAATCTTACTTTTTAGGCCATTTTACATATCCATTTTCTTCTTCTGACTGCATTCAAGATGGATAATCCATTGGCCCCCAGGACAGATACTGTGATCACCTTCAAAACAGAGGGCTACCACATGCCCATCAGCTGCACGCTCCCTTGGGAGCTCTAACAGGGACCAAAAAGAAATCCCTAGCTGGGAACAAATGCTAAGAAACTTGCATCCAATGTCACCTGAAGAGGTCAGAGCACCGAGTGTCCGAGAGAGAGAGGGGCACTGAAATCCCAAGGAAGAAGTCATTGGTGGCCCTGGATATGGGGGTCAGTTTGTGTTTCAGGTGGTAGTCACCAAGTGCTTTAATGCACAGGGAGGGGACCTCAGCCAGGGGGGCTCAGTGGTGGCGCACATCTGTCTACTGCACCTCTGGGATGAGCTGGAAGAGTGCGTTAGAGAGCAGCGTTCCAATTGACAGGGCGATGAAGTAAGTGAGCACCCGGTGGAAAAACGCACGCTCCGTGCACGGCAAGACGAGGACTCCCAGGAGAGAGGCCAGGTTAATCAGCGAGACACTGAGGAAACCAAAGCCCCACACTGCGGAGGAACAAGAACAGATGGGGCCTCCATTACTGAGGGTGGGGCCACTGTGAATGCTGGGTGACTAGAATGACTGGGTGGGCAGAGACCCACTAGCCCCGTGGGGTCCGCCTCTAGTGTAGAACTGTGGAGGAGCCTCAAAAAACGCTGGCAGGGTCACTTACCTTTCAGATGGGAACTGGAGGACCACATGGAAGATTAAATACCATAAGTTAAACTATGACAGTGGAGACAGTGCCAGGTCAGGCAGCATGTGCTGGCACCAGAGAACTTCAGGGCAGTTGGGGCCTACAGTTGTGTGGTATGTGCTCACAGACAGAGATGAGCTCGCTGGCTGAGCACTGGGACAAGGGGACAAGGATGAAGCAGACCAAGTGAGATCTTAAAATGACAGAAGTGGGCATGATGGAGCTCATCTATAATCCTAGCAACTTATGAGGCTGAGCTAGGAAGATCACTATGAGTTCAAGGTCAGTCTGGGTTACACAGTGAGTTCAAGACCAGCCTGAAATACATAGTAGGACCCTGTCTCAAAGGTTGAGCTCTTTGTGGTTTAACAAAACCAAAACAAAAAGTAGGCAGTCAGGTGTGGCTGGTAGTGCATATCTATAATCCAGCAAGCAGGGAGCTGCAGTAGGAGGGTCCCATGTCAAAGCCCAGACTAGACTGAGCAACTTAGAAAGACCGTGACTCAAAAAAAAAAAAAGCTGGAGACTTGCACTGAGCTATAGTGCCAAGGTCTGAGTATAATCCCTAGTCCCACTAAAAACAAACTGAAAAACCTGAGGTCCAGCCCTCCGAGTGCTCACCAGCCATGCTGACCTGGGTCTCCTCACACTGCGGCAGAGCAGTCATGTGAATACAGTGCCACAATCAGCACCAGTGCTCTTTCCCCTCCAGGGCTTAGCGGCACACTACTCTGTGGGATGAGCCACACGCCAGTTCCCACACTGCCCTCTCTCACCTTCCAGGGCACTCGGCTTCCCCTCCTCCGTCTGCTCATTCTCCTCGTTCTCTTGGTTCTCAGCTGAGCAGGCCCGGGAGTTCAGCTGCTGTAGGACGGTGGGGCAGAATTCCTGGAACTCAGCCCTCCCAATCCTTGACTCATTGTTGAAGTTGTGGGCAGCGAAGAGCTCTTGAGAACTAAAGCACTAGAAAAAGACAGGTGAGAGCCATGAAACTGAAAAGCCCCTGGCTTCCCTGCTACTCATCCTTCCCTCCCAGAGACAAAAAGACAGAAAACTGGGGAGAGAGCTTGGCCGTCTAAGCACCTGCCTGGTAAGCATAAGAACTGGGGCTCAATCCTGGATACTGCATGCTGTGCTGGCCCCATGGCAAGCACGCCATCAAAACTGGGTATGGAGGCGCACATCTGTAATCCCAACACTGGGGAGGCTGAGACAGGAGGATCACTATGAATCCGAGCTACATAGTGAGACCCTGTACCAATTAAATATAAATAAAATTTTAAAAAATAGTTATATTAAAAAAGAAGATGGAAATAACAAAGCTTAAGAAATCTAGAGAAGCACCCCTAAGCACCTAACCTTGAAAACCTCACCAGTGGGCTGGGATTACAGCTCAGCAGAATAAGTGCCTGCCTGGCAAGTGCAAGGTCCCAAGCTCACTCCTCCAGTGCCAAAAAAAAAAAAAGAAAAGAAACAGAAAACTTCAGCAGTGGCCTTCTCCGACAGTCAGCCACCTGGAGAGGTTAGACACACAAAGCACACGTGTCTCGAAATGGCTACTGGGATAAGTTTTAGAAACAACCAGATCCCAGATTGTGGCAGTAGGGCGTGTTTTCTGGAATACATGCTGTATCTGCAGAGCTGAAGATATAAGCTCCATCTGGATTACCAAATCAGGGTGCCCATCTCAAATGCCAGGGAGCTGCTATGTTAAAATTCAGGCTCCAGAGTGTCCCTGGGCACTGGCATCTGTAGGGGCGGGGCTACCCATAACGTTCAGGCTGAAGATGTATTGACAGACGCAGGGAAAGAAAAGTCTGAAGATTCAGAGTTAGCTACTGGGCAAGTCCTGGCTGGCCAGCGGATGCGAGCACCCAGGCACCTTGGGAGGTACTGCGTTGGCAAGCAGCTCTCATGTGCCGTTACTGGGGAATGCTACAGTTTTACTAATTATACTTTATCCCCATACACTCCGAGCTTGTTGGGGCTAGCTCTGAGAACCAGCCCTCAGGGTGTGCTGACAACTGAAATTTCTGGGCTGATACACCAAGAGCTAAATGATCCCAGACACTGCTGCTGCCGCTGCTGCAGGACCCACATGGATGCCGCTGTACTGCCCCTGGCACCACTTGTGGACTTGGGGATTTTCCATACCTAGCTGGCTGCATCCATGCCACATGGTCCCCTTGCCCACTTTCTTGTGTCAAACTAGTCATCCTTCAAGAAATTCGGTTTTCAGACAGACCAGGGGTGAGCCTGAGTCTCAGTTCCTGTCCAGCCACAGCGTACAATGCTTCGTTTTTATTCCAGCTACCTCTGAGTTCCTCATCTTGACAGTAACCTCTTTAAATATGACTCATGTTTCTGTTTCCCATAACACTCAGCGCAGGGAGCAAAGCAAATATATCAGGATCCTGCTGGCTGGCTTGCGTGTGGCTGCCACAAATAGCATGACTTGGACCAGCCAAGATGATAGGAAGAAGGAGCACAGAACCAGCTTCCAAAAGACCTGGAGAGATTCTCTGGGTGCGGGTCCTGCTCCCTCCAGGAACTCCCAGAGGGTGCTCAGTGTTTTCTCTTGGATGAGAAGAAAATCCCTCTTGCACCTGGCATATCATTCATGTATGGGGCTTAGGGAAATGCAAGCTCTGCTGGAAATGCTGGGAGCCATGGCTTAGCAGTAGCTCCCTGTGAGCCTGGCACAGCCCCAAAGGAGGGGGAACTGAGAATCCCACTTCCTAGTGATCCTTTGCGAGGCTTCAAAGCTCCATGCAGGCCCAGAGTTGCTATTAAGCACACAGGCTATGCCGATCTACAGAGGCCAACAACCTGCCTGCGTGTTGCACCTGCCTGTCCCACGCGACCAAGCTGCTCAGCCACCCATGGTCCCATCAGCCAGGGAGCTGGGAGACCACTGGCCATCGTGGCCCAGAGGGAGCCTTACCATGGAGAGGTTCCTATGTTCCTGTGCATGCTGTGTGACGTTATCGCGGCCCACTCCCACATCCAGGTGATTGAGCAGGGCCTTCAGCTGTGGCAGGGTAAGGCTGCCCCCCTCGCCATACTGTTGCATGAGATCGTCCAGGAAAGAGGCAGCACTGATTGGTGGCTGCACTGCAGAGCCCAGTAGCTCCTGGGGAGCAGCGCTGCAGGTGAACAAGGCCAGCAGAAGGTAGCTGGGGAGGGCCGGGCGCAGCAGCACCATGTTGATCAGGTTCACCTGCAGGACAAGTCTGGGTGAAGGAGCTACCCCACTTACTCCCAATCCCCATGCCAAACATGAGGGTATCCCTTGACACCCTGAGTCTAGATGGCATCACGAGGTGACTTCAGCCCTTGTCTGCTCCCTCTGCCAAGCCTCAAAAGACTTTTCTTTCAAAGGGGATAGGGTGAGTCAGGTATGGTGGGACACATCTATAATCCCAGCACCCTGGGAAGCTGAGACAGGAAGATTGGTTTGATCCCAGCCTGGACAATTTAGTGACTTAGTAAGAACCTATCTCAAAAAATAATAAATAAATAAATAAATAGGCTGGGGATAGTTCAGTGCCAAGGCCCTGAGTTCAAACCTCAGGACCACTCAATGAAAGGCAGGGAGGGTTGGAGAAAATTTAATAAAAAGAACAAACTCAAAAGGTTTGACTAAACCAGGCATGGTGGTGGAGCATACCTATAAACCCACTGGGCTGAGGTAGAAGGATCACTGTGAGTTCAAGGCCAGCCTGGGCTACAAAGTGAAATAAAGCCCAGCCTGGACTACATACCAAGACCCTATCTCAAAAAGGAAAAAAAAAAAAAAAAAGGGTTGACGAAATTTAGAAGAAATAAAAGGGAGCCCAGAATATGACTCAACAGTATAGAGCGTCTAGCATGCAGGAGACCCTAGGTTCCATCCCTACTACCAAATAAATAATGTGGTTATGATTCTATAGAGCCCTTATCTTTTAGAGATACTGAAATAACCATGGATTAAGTGTTATCTCATCTGGATTTGCTTCAAGGCAATAAAGGAGGAGGGATGTGTAGGGAGCGAGGATGGAACAAGACTTCAAAGGAAGAAGCAACGTTAAAATAAGTGACAGGGCTGGGGAGACTGCTCAGTGGTCTAGGCGCCTGCCTGGCAAGTGCAGGGACCTAAGTTCAATCCTCAGTACTGCATGCTGTGCTGGACCCGAAACTGAGCGTGGTAGTGCATGCCTGTAATCCTAGCACTGAGGAGGCTGAGACAGGAGGATCATTATGAGTCTGAGCTGCATTGTGAGGCCCTGCATCCAATAAATAAATAAATAAATTAAAATAAAATAAAATAAGTGACAGACAAAGACTCTTCTGCCTATTGTTGTGCATGTCTGAAATTTTCCAAAGTAACCACCAAAAGAAAACATGTAAGATTTGCTCTAATCAAATTAAAAAATAAAAAGGCCTGCTGGGTGTAATGGTATATGCCTATAACCCCAGCATTTGGGAGGCTGAGGCAGGAGGAGGCTTGCTGCAAATTCAAGGCCAGCCTGGGTTACATAGTGAGACCCTGTGTTTAAACAAATAAAAAAAGCTGGGCGTGGTGGCACACACCTGTAATCCTAGCACTCAGGAGGCTGAGGCAGGAGGATTGTTGCAAGTTTGAGACCAGCTTGGGCTACAAAGTGAGCTCAAAGCCAACCTGAACTACACAGCGAGATCTCGTCTCAAAAAGACTAAATAAATACATACATAAATAAAAACAAAACCAGGAAAAAAAAATGGAAAAGGCTATCCTCAGGATGCTGTGCTGTGGTTAAGTACATCATATCAGTTTCACAGGATAGTATATAGACAAAAGCAATTAGGGTCATGGGTAGAATATTCTGTTTTTAAGGAGAATTACTGAGCACAGCCTTCTGGCTAACATCAAGTGTAGCAGTGGGAAGAACTGAGGAGGAGCACAGAAATGAGACCTAAAAGCAGCAGAGCTACTGCTGATCTTTTTATTAATCATTCGCCTTGCTTATTGAGGTTGAAATTTAATTTTAGTGACATAAGTGAATATCCGGCGTGGAAAATGCACTCCTGGGTCTCGGCCCTGGCAGTGGGGCCCTCCCAGGCAGCAGGCCAGGCCCTGCCTCTGTGCGCCACTCTCTGGGGCTCTGCTTGTGACGGAGCAGGATTGGAGCAGCTAGGAACTGAACTCTGGCCCTGCCAGTTCTGGACAGTGTCACCTTCAGTAACTTATTTAGCTAGAGACAACAGAGAATGAGCCAGGGCAGCCGTGCAGCTTACTGCGGCCACAAGGATAGACAAACAGGGCTTGAATTCCCATATCCACCTCGCAATGACTCAAGCTCTCTGTTTTCTCATGTATAAAATGAAGCCCACCTCTGGGGTTACTGTGAGGGCTTCAATGGCACACACTAGGGAAGAGGGGTACCTAACCTCATGGGCTCAAAACCCGGCAAGAGTGATTCTGATTGGCAGGATTTCCAACTTTAGCCAGTCTCCCCAACCTCCCAAATGTTAGGAAGCCCCTGTGGCTAACTTTGCGTTAACTAAAATGGTCCCAATTCCAGGTCTCTTTGGGCATGGACATCGAGTAAGTCCCCTGCCACTGTACAATGTGTCATTCCCACTTTAGCCTCTGCACAAGTGGCATGCTCAGAACCTGGGGACACACAACGTGTACTCCACTCTTTGGTGAAATATACTTCACATTGCACGAATGGATGGATGGATTGGGCATCAGCAAAATGAAGGGATAGAAAAGTGTTAGCTTGAGACTTTTGAATCTCCACTCAGAACCAAAAGTCAAACAACAGCAAAGGGGTGGATCTTAAGCAAATATTAAAATCCACATACAGAGAACACATTACCCACCCCAGGCAGCCAGAGCAGCACGTGTGCAGTGCTGTCAATGTGGGAGAGCAGGCTGGCCCATGTGGGCTCAACAGAGGGGAGGCAAGGGCCTGCCTGACAACACTGGCGTTTGCAGAGGGCAGACCTTGCTGGGCACTTGGAACACATTGTTTCCTTTCAAAGAAGTTGGTGAACTTTACCTTACCTAACAGATAAGGGAGACAGGGCTCAGAGATTAGGAGATGTGCCTGCAGCCAGCAAAGCCAGAAATAGAATCTATCATGAAGTGAAGCCAGGGCTAGACAGTAATGTGTGGTCCTCCACATTCAGATATAAAATGCATCCTGGATGCCGTGGGCAACCACAAGGTCTACAGGCTTCTGAGCAGATCTGGTGACTTCTATCCACACACAGATCTCCAAGAGCTAGTGGGGAGCCCCCAGGATGCCTCAGAAGCCACACAGAATTCCAGGTGCCTGCTGTAGACCACAGAACAGAACAAATGACTGTACCCCTTTCTAACCTACTCCTCAAATTTATCTGCAGCAACTTCAAAACACTTGAAAAAGCAAAAATTCTGTAAGGGTGGGCGACGTGGATGAGCACTAGCCCAGAGGTAAGCTCTGGCCAAGCATTCACTGTCCCCTGGCCCAGAGGCCCTTGCCTAGCTGCTAGCACAGCCTGGAGCCCCAGAAAGAGGCACTTCTGGCTATAGCATGAGAAAGATAAAAAAGGCCAGGTATGGTGGTATAGACCTGTAATCTAAGATCTCTGGGAGGCTGAGGCTAGAGGACTGCAAGTTCCAGGTCAACCTGGGGCAAGAGCAATTCAGTGAGACCTTGTCTAAAAACTGAAAGTTGGGGACTGAACCAGTGGCCTTTGCACTGAGCTACATCCCCACTCCTTGTAAATTTTGTTTTGTTTTGTCTTCAGACAGGATCTTAGTGACAGGTAAGTCACTAAGTAGCTCTGGCTGCATTTGAACTTGTGGGAGGTTTTATAATAAAATGCTGAAATATTTTTCTAGTATCAAAACATAAATAAATAAATAAAAATTGAAAGCCTTGGGGGTGTTGCTCAGGGTGAAGGCCCTGTGTTCAATCTCCAGGACCACAAAGAGGGGAAGGGAAGAGGGGGCGGACAGATGGGGGCAAGCCACAGAGCCACCTTTACTTCTCCCAGGTGACCTTCTCCTTCTCTCCCTGCTGGCACAGCTGCACTTGTCTGTAACAGAATATGCTGCTTTGGTGGCAGCCGTAACAGAGCACCAGAGCTCTGATGAGCTCCACGAGCCGGAGGGAGGTCTGATGCTGAGCTCGCACGGCCCCAAGACCTCTTCAAACCCAGCGAGCCAGGCCTTTTGGCAGACACGGATGGGGAGTTTTCTGCTCCAGTAGGGACTTTTCTTTCCTTCTTAACTGTAAGTTATTCTTAGCCAAAAAAAAAAAAAAAAAAAGGTTTATAAAAGATTCTTTGGCAAAAAGAAGAGAAGAAGAAAACAGGCCGTTCTTGCTGCGGCTGGGAAGGTGAGGCGGGGTGCAGGTCCTGGCTGCCAGCCCCACTGGGCCACTGGAGTCATCCCCAAGCAGCTGAGCCACACATGTGCCAGGGGTGCTAGGGACAGAGGGTGACAGAATGAGGAGAAGGAAGATGGCAAAGGCACAGACCATAGAGAAGCGGGGTCTCACTGCTTCTGTCCCCTTGGTGCAGGGTCCAAGGAAGAAATGATTCTAGTGCCTTGGGTTGGTCTCTCAGTGCTACGCCAGGCCCAATTTCAGGCAAGAGAATGAAAGATACAGGAAGTCAGCAAGCCAAGCTGCTTATTCCAGAACCTTCTGTAAGACTATAGATGTTTCCTTGCCATCCTAGGGGCTCCTAAATTAGAATCCCACCTGCTGTTGCTGCTTCATTGGGTCTAGAAGCACTTTATCCACAGTAGCAGTTCTGTTCTGTAGGTGGACCCATTTTACCACTGTGTTTCCCACACTTTATTTTTCTTAAACCCACCTCCTCTCAACAACCCTCTCTACAACTGGCTTCTGGTCTGCCCAGTGCTATCTCCTTCACCTTGGGGCCCTTACCTGAGCTCTACACCTTCACAACTGTGAGCTTTTCTTTATCAAAGACTCAACCTCATGCCTTACTTGATAGTAACAAAAAAACAAAACAAAACAGAAAAATGGACTAATAGGAAATAATACTCATAGTTTTATGAGTATTTAAGATGAAATATGTTGAAATGTTCTATAGATTTAAGATGGAGAATTGAAATGGCAGAATTTCCCTCTTGCTGATAATAAGCAAACTAAATTATAGAAAAAAGAAGCAAATAAATTCACCAACAGCCAACAAGCAGGGAAACAGTCATAAACATATCAGTAACTTCAAGGCCAGAGGGAAAGAAAGCAACAAGGGCAGCACCACACGCCACTCAACACCTGCTCCTACCCAATCCTGACCACACAATGAGAACTAACTGGAATTCTCATTAAGGTCCCCAAATCTGCCAAGAAGTGAACTGCCACCCATTCTTTGTCCTCTTCAATCAAGGAGCAGGAAAAGCTATCAGAGCAGGGGCACACAAAACTGGAACAAGAACAAATGCTTTGGCTGGGCATGGAGGGGCATGCCTGTAATCTGGTGCTGGAGAGGCTAAAGCAAGAAGACCATCAAAAGTTCGAGGCCAACACTCCTAGTGAATTCAAGAGCAGCCTAAACTACTTAAGGAGAACCTGTCTCAAACCCTCCCTGCCAAAAAAGACTGAGTTTCAAGGGAAATCAGGGCTCGTGGGCCACATATGTGACTGGATAAAGAAGCCAGGAATATATTCCTTCCTTCCCTTCTAAAAGAATGGGAACCACCCCCAAGTAAATGCACTGACCTATGTTACAGGGACCATTCACAAAGTCCCAGAACAGAGCATAGCCTAGCCCCCCATCTATTCATCATTCTTCCTCACACCCCGAAAGCGGATCGCAGACACCTAGCTCCTGGCAGGGTGTGGCTGAGATGGAGACAGAGCAGCTGCAACCCTGTAGGAGGAAAGTTACTTGAAAATTACTTATTTCAGCATCCAAAGAATGTCCACGCCAAGCAGGTAGAAAGTAATGGCTGCCAAGGAGCAGACAGGAGCCAATAGGTGGGTCAACCTATAGGAAAGTGTGATTCTGGAAGCGGCTCCACACAACTGATGCAACTCCAATAACTTAAGGTCCCCAAATCTGCCAAGAGGTGAACTTCCATACATTCTTTATCCATTTGATGACCACAGACTTGTAAAGAGGAGAACTACAATCAATGAGGAGCCAGGCGTGGTGGGGCAACACTTGCAATCCCAGCACTTGGGAGGCTGAGGCAGGATGATCGAAGCAAGTTCAAGCCCAGCCTGCACTATATTGTGAGACCTTGTCTTGAAAGAAAGAAAGAAAGAAAGAAAGAAAGAAAGAAAGAAAGAAAGAAAGAAAGGAAGGAAGGAAGGAAGGAAGAAAGAGAGAGGAGATGCAGGCTTGCAAAGGAAAAGATGAACCAAAAGACATCGCTGGGGAACCAGTTCATTACAATGGATGGAGTATCTGGAACTTGGAGCAGGGATAGCGATGAAGACAAGTTCTGAGATGGCCACAGAGAGCGCTGATGGAAAAGGCACTCACAGCAAAGTGGAGCACACACGAGACCCAAGGAATGGGAGGTGTGTGCAAGATAACGCGAGACTGCTGTGAGTGAACAGGAAAAACAGCTCGGAGGATGGAAATAATGTACTCTACTCCACAAATGTTCACGATGGGAACTGTCCGGCTCAGCTACTCAATGAAGACATTTTTAGACAGCCAGAAGTATTTGCGGGGACTGGGGGCTGCTTGCTTCGTTTTGGTTTTTCTGGTAAGCACTGTACCACTGGGCTACAACTCCAGCCAGAAAATTCCCCCTCTTCTAGAAGCATTTATTGTAAAGTGGAAGAACATTCAGACTACCTTCACCTTCCCCACAGCAACATGCAGCAAATTCAAGAATATTTCTTGTGATTCTAAGGGGAAGAAAATATGGACCAAAAATATTATTCTTAGCCAAAATCCACTACAAATTTGCTCAAGGTTTTTGTTTTGTTTTGTTTTTTAATTTGAGGTTGGACTCAAACGCTCTAGGCCTGGTGAAGACTAATGGGTTCTCCAGCATGAAAGTCGTCAGAGAATACAGGGAGAAAACTTAACAAAGAAAACACAGTAAAGCAGGACAGAAATAAAGAGCTGAGGAATACAGACCATGTGAGACAGTGATGGTAAGTATTAAATTCTCCAAATAAGTAATTAAAACTCATTAATTATAAGGATTATGGTTACAGGACACAGTGCATATTATAAAATGAACAATAATATAATTAGTACCATAAGGAGGGGAAAAAGGTAAATGAGAACAAACGCGAGAGTTCTAATACCTTCATTTTTCATAGCAAAGAGTCAATAGATACTGTCTGAAAAGAAAACAAGTAACTCACGAGCTATTTTCTTTACTAAGTAATTAGCTCTGTGAATAACACATTTCTTTAAAGCTTCATGTTCTCTTTAATTTTATGGTAGTTTCTTCTTCCACTGAATTCACAGAAATTATAATACTTTTTCCATACAAGTCTTTCTACTTCTCCATATTCATTTATGAGGGGCTATCTATGGCTGAAAAGTATATGGAATAATGTTCACATGATGCTGCTGATGGATTTATCTGAGGGTAAAACTGAAGCATGAAATGGTTTTCATTTGCTTTTCTTTGATGGGGGAATGGAGCTGCTGGAAATTGAACCCAGGGCTGTATGTATGCTAGCAAGAGCTCTACCACTGAGCTACATATACATCTCCAGTCTTGCCTCTGTTTTCCTTTACTTCAACCTATTGTTTTGTCCCAGCTAGGGCTCAGGGCTCAGCAATATAGAAAGCACACTGATCAGAAGCACTTTCTTAATGTGGTACAAAACCTGGAACCCAAAGAAACAATTACTGATAATGCCGGACTCCAAAATCTGCCAAGTGGTATTTACACGCACACTTCGGTGTCTGTACAGTGGTAAGGTCTGCAGTTAGAAAACCTGCAGCCTCCAGCCACCTGAGACACTTCTCTGGGGTTTGAGGAGCTTAGAGAAGTATCCAGCCTCCCCTCCCCTTTCCTCATGAACATGGTCCAAGCGGTGAAACCTTCGCCCAAGCAGAGGGCAAATATTAGTTTGAAAACCAGCCGTTGCTCAGCCTTGCCTGGGCAGCCCATGCACTAAATGGGTCCATTCTTTGACTTGTGCTTCTTCTGCCCTCCCACCTCACCGCTCTTCTACACACCCTACAAGGATGCGGGGCCTCCAGCACTGGCACTGCCACAGGCCATGTAGGGCTGGAGATTTCCACGCCATGCAGGAGGCTGTGGGCAGGGCCCCTAGAAGCAGGGAAACCTCCTGCTCCTGGGAGGGGCAGGATGGGAAAATTAAAAAAACCTCAGTGGTGTCCAGAAGCAGGGAAGAGAATTAGAGCCAGCTGCCTGTTGATCATCAGCCAATATTTACTAAGCCCTCTGTGTCAGCGCCTGGGGGAGGAGGTTAGGAGGCCACAGACTGTAGCCAGGAACTACAGCAGGCCTGAGAAGGCTTATGTAGCCCCACGCTGAGCTCAGGGAGGGAGTAAACAGCAGCGGTGCATTCCCCAGCTCTGGCCCAGCTGCAGATCTGCAGGACACAGGGCATCCAAGAGTGACTGAGTCAGGCAGGCAGCAGGCAGGGAAGGGCCCGAGGGACCTGCCCATGCCCCACACCACCCAGGCCGGGAAAGTGTCAGCCCTCTTCTCGTATGTGTCCATCATCCATTCCCAGACACCAGATTGCAAAAGTCTGACCTGCTGTCCCTCTCTGTTGGCTCCTGTTGATCAGACCCCAGGCTCCAGTGTATGGCTTAGGAAACAAGGTGCCGCTCACATCTGCCACTTATGTCACCCACTTGAAGCAAAATTCCCCTGCTTGTTACTTAGGGTCAAATAAACAAACACTATGATCTCATGGCCTGATGAGAGAGCATGACAACTCCGGGTCCAAATGTGGCACCTGACAGTAATACAGCACGTGGGGCCCGCTCTGTTGAAGTGTGAAATGACCAAGCTGCAGAGCCACTCGTGAGACATGCTTTCAGGACACACAGCACAGCCCTTTGGGTCAGTCAGCTCCTCCTGGTTTCTTAACCTCTGGTGACAATGCCCTTGCCTCTCCTGGAACGCCTCTCAGAGCTCATCTCAGTTACCACCTCTTCCAGGAAGCCTTCTTGGATGGCTCTTAGCCCTTTTTCCCCACTACACTGGACACCTAACAACACTGTCTCCTTGGAAATTCCCTAGCTCAATTTTTCTTCCTTAAAGACAAAGGTCATCTGCTCCAACGCAGGCCTGGCACAGTACTGGGCACAAGGGGCTGGAAGCAGAACATTCCTGCTGGGACCTAAGAAGTGCAACTTCTCTGACTGACATCACATGGCTGCTACAGCCTGATAGACAGTGAGTGCAGCACGTGGGGCATCCCATGGCCCTGGGCCAGGTCTGCCCCGAATCACCGGAAGTTAGCCTACCATCTGTCTGTCTTCAGGACAATTCCTTAACCTTGAAGTTCATTTATACTAACTGGACTAAAACTAGCTTATACTACCAGAATGTTTTGAGACAGGGTCTCAGTATACATAGTTCAGGTTGATGGTGAATTATGTAACCTAGGCTGACCTCAGATTTGCAGCAATTTTCTTTCCTCAGCCTCCCAGGTGCTGGGATTACAAATGTGTACCACCATACCCAACTATATCTACCATATTTAATATGCAATCCAATCCAGGTGTGGTGGTACACACCTGCAATCCCAGCAGTCTAGGAGGCTGAGGTAGATGGATGGCAAGTTCAAGTCCAGCCTGGAAAATTTATTTTGATCCAATCTCCAAGTTAGGAATAGAGAAGAATGTGGTTTTTTACACAATGGAATACTACTCTGTCAAAAAGAAGGATAAGCTCAAGGTGTTTCTAGCTAAATGGTTACACCTTGAGGCCACACCATTAAGTGAAATAAATCAGACACATATTTAAATACTGTGTTGTTTCTCTAGCGTGAGAAACCAGAAAGGTGAATAAGGTCCAGAATGTATAATAGATACTGAGAAACAGAAAGAAATGTTCAAATGAGAAGGGGACCAAGGGAGGAGGAGAGAAAAAGAAATGAAGGGACAAGGAAAAGAATAGAAGGAAAAAATGGAAACAAAACTTTTGTAAATAAGGAGGGAAAGAGGTGTTGGAAAGAAAGAGGAGGGAATGGGAAAAAAGAACAAGATATATCATGCACAGGTACAAATCCCCTATGATAAATGTGATTATTATGTGTATCTAAAATGTACCAGTAAATTTTTTTAAATGCAAAAAAAAGAAAGAAAAAAGAAAAAAAAATCACCAGATGTGGTGGTATACACCTTTAATCCCAGGACTCAGGAGGCTGAGGCAAGAGGGCTGGCAAGAGTTCAAGCCCAGCCTGCACTACACAGGCAAACCCTATCTTGGGGTGGGGAGGAATCAATCATTCATCAATCAATACCTTTTTAAAAAATGAAAGGAGCTGGGTGTGGTGGTGCATGCCTGTAATCCCAGCACTTGGGAGGCTGCAAGAGGATCATTTTGAGTTTGAGATCAGCCTAGGCTACAAAGTGAGAAAGTGAGCTCAAGTCCAGCCTGAACTGCATAGCGAGACTATCACAAAAGAAGTAACACCCCGCCAAAAAAAAAAAAAAAAAAAAAAACAGGGGCCAGGAAGATGGCTCAGTGGAATAAGCACTTCCCTGGCAAGCTCAAAGGCCTGAGTTCAATCCCCGGTTTCCCCAAAAAAAAAAAAAAAAAGGAAAATAAAAAAAACAACCCAAAGGCACACTAGCATCTGGATGCAGAGGCATGTAGTTCCAGCGTTCTGGGAGGCTGAGACAGAGGATCACAAGTTTGAGCCCAGCCTGCGCAACTTAAGGGAGACTCTTTCTCAAAATACAGCAGGAAAATTAAGCTGAGCCAGGGCAAAGCTCCATGCAAAGGCCCTGGGCTTAATCCTCAGTACTGGAAC
This sequence comes from Octodon degus, assembly GCF_000260255.1. Classification (NCBI taxonomy): domain Eukaryota; kingdom Metazoa; phylum Chordata; class Mammalia; order Rodentia; family Octodontidae; genus Octodon; species Octodon degus. The sequence goes on along the minus strand of NW_004524612.1, from coordinate 8,744,630 downwards.
AATGCAAAAGTTCATTCATTTACTAAACACTCCTCGCCTGCCAAATCCCTTCCCTTCCACAGAAGAAAACTCACCCTCATGAGCACAGCACAGGAGGGCTGGGAGGTTGGCTGGGTGATGTAGGCAGAGGTAGCTTCTGCAGGATAGTAAGTGGGCAGGAGGCGCAGTGGAGGAGCAGAAGCAGCGGCTCAGGCCGAGCTCCCGGGCTGCTCCCAGGACCGCGGTGCGGAACTGGGCTGCCAAGGAGCTTTGGCCTCTGCTGCTACTGGGCAGCAACTGCATGAGGAAGCCACCCGCTCCAGAATTATGCCACACTGCCGGGGCCACGCCAGCAAAGGGGATGTCCCAGGATCTGCCCCAGGGCGGTGGCCAACTTCTTCCCACCAGCCAGGAATAAGCACATCTAACTGGCAGAATCTGAATCATACTGGGGATTTCACAGCAAAAACATCTGGAAAAAGCAAGTTTTTTGGAATTTTTGGGGGCGTGTGTGTGTGTGTGTGTGTGTGTGTGTGTGTGTGTGTGTGTTTGGCGTTAAGGATCAAACCCAGGGCTAGCAAAGGCTAGGTGAGCTACACAGCAGCCCTGACACATCCAGCTTCTGATTGTCCTTTAGCAGGGCGGGACGTAATGCAATACACACAGGAGGTGCCATTTCAGAACAGGCTAGGACCCCAGGAGTAACCCGGTTACCTTAGTGTGGACAACCAGAGAGCAAACGAGCCGGCGGGTACCATACACTCTCGGGTGTGCCAGGCCCAGCGCAGGGAGTGGCAGGAAGTGAAGCTCGCAGCACAGGTGACGTCGGAGGCCAGAGCAGCTCCCCCAGTGAAATGCTCCAGCTGAGACCTGTGAGACACACAAAGCGAGTTCAGCGAAGGGGACGCCAGGTGGTGGGTACTCCAGGATTCGCAGCTGTGTTTGGATACTGGCAGGCTGAGCATGGTGCACACACCCATAATTCCAGCATTCAGGAGGCTGAGGCAGGAAGATCGCCACAGGTTCCCAGCCAGTCTGGACTATAAGCATAGCGAGACTGTCCTTAAAAATTAAGTACAATAAAATGCAAAGCAAAATGAAAAACATTGAGACTCAGTGAAGATGGCACATGTTATGGACTTAGTGTCCACAGTGGCTTACATAAGAACCTGCAGGGAGTGAAAAACAGCCTACAAAAGTGGAGCAGGGACCACTCTGCAGGCACGTGAACATGGCTGAACTTTATCCAGGGGACAGGGAGCTCATTTTTAAAAAGGAACATCCAGGTTCAGTGTCATCTGCTTGTTTTTGCAGTGCTAGGGATCAAACCCAGAGCCTTGTACATGCCAGGCAAGCGCTCTGTCACTGTTACATCCCCAGCTTGGCTGTTGTCTGGAGAATGGCCAGGAACTGGGGAACCAGGCAGAAGTCTCCCCAGCTGTGCTGGTGGAAACTTGAGGGCAACGCTCCTTCCTGTCAGTTCTGGGCTTCCCAGCAACCCTGCCTAGGGCTGTGCCCTCTCCCCCCCCCCACCCACTGGAGAATGGACAGGTCCCTTGCCAGAGGACACAAGCAGAGCTTAGAAAAGACCAGCTCCAACTGCCACGGCAGTGCATACCAGTAATCCTAGCACTTGGGAGGTTGAGACAAGAAGATCACTCAGTTTGAGACCAGTGAGAGGACTATAGAGTAAGTTCAAGGCCAGTCTGAACTTCTGAGAGCCTGTCTCAAAAAAGACAACAAAGACCACCACCATCTATCACCTGAGCACTGTGTCAACTGTGCTCAGTTCTCTTGCTGTGCAGGTGGGTCATCTGGAAACTCCAGCTCTCCCTGGTAATACTGTGGGCAAAAAAACCCCTGAAGGCAGGATTGTCTGCCCAATCTCTGATCTTGCAAACCAGCTCTCGCCCATGCCTCGACCCAGGCTCCCAGCTCCGGTCCAGCAGGGCCCCAGGCTGAGATACCAAGTCATGTGCGATCACATGTCCAAGAAAGTGGTTCTCGAAGTATGGCCCCAAGACAGCATCACCAGCATGGGGGGCCTGTTCCTACACCTCTTGGCAACCCTAGCTGACTAATTCAGAATCTCAGGGTTCAGCAAGGCAGGCTCTAATCAAAGGTCCAAGGTGATCAAAGTGCACCTTGAGGCCTTAGGTCTGCAGCTCTTGGAGAAGGAGCCAGAGTTCCATTTCAGACCCCAGAACCAAGGGGAAAAGAGGGGAAGGCTGGTGTGGTGCTGCACAACTGTAATCCCTAATAAATGAACCCTACCCTTAGAAGAAAGGCTACTGAAAATGAGAAGGGGAAAACCCCTTATTTCCAAGTTGGACAAGAAAAGTAGCAGCACAGGAGATTGAGTAATCACACTCATGAATCAGAATTCCTCCACTCTCCCCTAGCTTCCCCTCCACTGTCCCAGCCTCCTACGCAGCACAGCCTCCAGCCAAGGTCACAGGCTGCCCCATCTGGTTACCAAGGTGAAGGCCTGCACAGGGCTCACGTGAGCCACCCTTCTGCCTACAACCGACCGCAGGCTCCAGACACCTGGGTCTCCTCTCCAGTCCCCAGATGGCAGTGCTCATATCACCCCTGCCCCCCACTGCCCTCACCTAGCAGTAGAGCACACCTGAGCTCTGCGCAGGCCCAGAGCACTCACCCTACCTGCCACTGCAAACCCAGACCCACTGCACCCCACCTCTCCCCATCACCACAGCAGGGTGCTGTGTGGGAAATCAGGAGGCTCTGCCAGAAGTCAGAGAGCACAGCCCCATCAGGAAGCTGCCTTCCTCCTGGCTTCCACATCAGGTTGTCTCAGAATGCCAGGCCCATACCCTGAGGTCACAGTTTTGGTTGTTTCCTACCAGTCTGCAAAGGTTAACCCAGCATAACTCTCCCTCCCTAGATACTGCAGGTGAGTGTTGGCCTTCGCCAAGGGTGCAGTGTGTAGGAGCACAGGGTCAAGGGCAGCACCATAAGGTCATCTTCCAGAGGTGCAAAGGAGCCCATGACGCCTGGCCATCTACCCTCTAGAGTCCCCATCTCTGCCAGGGCCACAGCTCTGCAGAGGAGCTGTCCCGAGAGCATACAAGAGCACACAGATGGCTTCCAAAGCAAGGGCAGTGGGTTGCACCTGCAGTCCATGGAGCGATAAACCAGTGTCATGTGTTACAGGGCAGGAGTACCCAGTCTTAAGTTCTCTGTTTTCTAGACAATGGGGTACAAAAGAAGTGACTCTACTAACAACACAACCCTATACACATGTATCTCCACTGCCCTTCTGCTTCCCCACCCGCTCTTTTTTTTTTTTTTTTGTTCAGCCCACCAGGGGAGCGTGTGTGTGTGTGTTTTTGGCCAGTTCAGCCCACCAGGGGGCAGGGCTGGCTGGCATGTGGTGCTGGGGGATTGAACCGCGGTCCCTGTGCTTTGCTAAGATTGTTCTAAGTAGGTGCTTTTAGACCACTGAGCCATCTCACCAGCCCCTCCACACCCACTCTTTAAAAAGGGATCGACATTCTCCCCAGACTTAGTGGCTTACTCACCCTGCTCAACGCCAAGCCCAGGAACTGTCACACAGAAAGGCATCCTGGCTTGTGCATGCTCCAGTTCATGTGGCTTCAACCCCACTTAGAAAAAAGGAAGACCGGACAGAGAATTCTTAGGACAGCACTGTTCACCAAACCCATCAGCAACAGAGTAGATGGATCAAGTTGATTCCAAGTTCGGGGTAACAATCTCGCTTTGTGTCCTTCTCTTTCTTGGAGACCTCCCCTGGTAAGACTGGAAGGGGGCCTCTGCCTAGGAAGTCACTGCACTGCACAATCCCTGGGGACAAGAGCCTGCTCAAATTTTCCTAGTAAAGCCCACGGTGCCCAAGGAATTCAAGTGGCAGAAATGCTGCAATGCTAGCTGAAATAAACTGAAACCCCTCAACCACTCTTGCAGTCTTCCTTAGCATGCAGTCCTCTGGTCACCAGCATAATAAACAGAGACAGCAAGGGTCCAAATCTGAAGTCCACAGCTGGGTGTAGAGGCACAGGCCCACAATACGAGCTACCTCTAGGCTGAGGTGGGAGGAGTCTAAACTCCAGCCCAGGCTCAGCGACTTAGCAAGATCCTGCCTTAAAAAAAATACACAAATGATAGATATACAGCTATTTCCTGTTAGTTCATTGAGAAGAAAGGTTTGTACTAATACTGTTTAGACAAGATATCATGTCTGCATCTTGTCCTCCGGATTACTACTACAAAGACAACAATATGCAATGTTTTTTTTTGTTTTTTGTTTGTAACCGGGGCTTGAACTCTGGCCCTTGAGCTTGCCAGGGAAGCACTTATTCTACTGAGCCATCTCCCTGGCTCCTATGCAATGTATTATAACCATCCCATTAACCTGTTCTGAAACTGTTTCATTGCTATTTTATCTTTTTTCATTAAAATGAATTTTAAAAAATTTTTTAAAGGCAAGTGCAAGGGCAAGCACAAGGGCCTGACTTCAATCCCCAGTACCGCAAAAAAAAAAAAAAAAAGGGGGATGGGGATAGAGCTCACTAAGTTGAAACTCCTTTATCAAAACAAAAATAACACAAGTAACAAAAATTTAAGTAGTCAAGCATGGTAGTAATCCCATGCCTGTAATCCCAGCACTTCGTAGGTCTAGGGAGGATCTCTGTGAGCTTGAAGCCAGCCTGAACTAGTGAGACCTGTCTCAAACAAACAAGTTTTTGCTTTTTATGTATAATCCGTCTGCTCCTATCAGACTATACACTCCACATGGTGGAGACGGGGCCAAGTTGGTTCTCGGAGCCTGGCATCATGCCAGTCCCCAAAGATCAGCTGAAAGAATGTGTGACTTCTCACTGCCAAAATATGGGCACCAGAGTTTTACTGCTTCTGGGTCTCTATTCCCTGGAACTACGCAGGGGTAGAGGAAGGGCCTCTCCTGCACAGGGGTCCTTCAGAATCTGGAGCTGGATTATAAAACTCAAAGTGGGAGGGACCCAAAGGAAGGTGGGGGAGAGGCAGCACAGGCTGGTCGTGCCCTCCCCACAACTGTGAGAACAAAGGTGCCCAGGATGGCAGGTGTCTGATGATGCCACCAAGAATAACATTTTCACTTTGGTCACATCAGGGGAAGGAAAAGGGGAGAACACGGGTCCGGGCTGATTCTGGGCCTCTGGGTGGCTCATGGAAACTCTGAGTCTCACTGCCTTGCACACACCGCCCCTTTCCAAGTGTGGAGGTGGGGAGCAAGGTCACAGCCCGTGGCCCACAGTGCCCTGGATGTGAGGAGGGCTGCCGCAGAAGGGCTGGAAAAGGGGCATGGGCGGCCTGTGGTCGGCTGCCAGGTCTGGAGGAACGGGTGACTTTGTACTTTTTCCACCTTTCTGGGAAGGGAGACAAGAACTTCATGGCTGGCTGCCTGGCAACTACCCAGGGCCCCGGCCCCTGAGAACTGGCCCCACCTTTCAGATGGAGCAAGTCCAATGTGGGGGAAGTGAACAGCAGGGAAACTGATAGGTCAGGGAATGCCACATGGTCAGGGGCAGAGAGCATGGAACACCATCAGGGACAGAGGAGAGCAGGCCATGTCCCCACAGACAACAGGGCTACAACTGGCCCAAGCTTCTGGACTCTGTGCTAAGAAAACAGTACCATTGGGGGCCGGTCCAGGAGCCTCTGGCTTCCAGGAACAAGCCGGGAGCATACCCAAAAGTCCAAGGCTCTCCAGGCCAATAGACCCTTTGGGGTTTCCAGGAAAGAAAGTGAAAGAACCCAGCCACTCAGATCTGCTACCCCTGCCGGGCTTCCCCCAGCCCCAGCAATCCCTGGAGAGAGGTGAGCTTCAGAGGCCAGGCACTGCAAGGTGAAGTGCTGCTTCCCAGAATGGAAGGCATGGGGCCTGGGATCCAGGGACCCTGAGCTGGGCTGCAGTCAATTGTGTTCTTTAGTAACACAAGAGTTTACTAAAGAGCCCAGCAGAATGGCCCTGTAATCCCAGCACTGAGGCGGCTGAGGCAGGAGGGTTGTCAATTCCAGCCAAGCCTAACAAAATGAATAAAAGCTTTCTATAGGTTGAGTATCCCTTGTTGAAAATGGTTCATCCAGGGGTGCCACGCTCCACCCCTGGGGTGTGCTGACAGGGACTGAGACTGGGCATGGTGGCGCATGCCTGTAATCCCAGCACTTGGGAGGCTGAAAACCGGAGAATCACTACAAGTCTGATCTACATAGTGAGACCCTGTAGATCCTGTACTAAAAATACAATTTTAAAAAAAGAAAATACTTCATAAGTATTTCATATTTTACTTTTTAGTTTGGAGAGTTCTGAGCCATGTCTCGTTATCTAATTCAGGCGGACCTTGAACTCACTATCGCCCAGGCTGACCTAGAACTTTCAGCAATCATCCTGCCTCAGCCCCCAGTAGCTAGAATTAGAAGTTTACACCATCAGGCCTAAGTAAGCGTTTCAGATTTTACACACATTTTGAAATATTTACAAATACGTAAGATTTGCATACTGGGGACTGATCCCAGGGCCTTCACACTGAGGCACAGACTAAGTCTCATTTTAAATATTTTGAGACAGAGCACCCTAAACATCCTAGGTTGGGCTCCAATGTGTGATGGGACTCTTGGGCCTTAGCCTCTGAGAGTGCTGAATTACAGGTGTGCGTCACCCACCGGGGTGAAATGAACCTATCTCGTTTGTGCTGTATAATCTGAAAACGATTGGGGACAATATTTTTAATCATTTTGCAGATAAAATAGTGTGGAACTGGCACACCAAATTTCAGATGTGTGCAGTGTTTCTAATATCGGATTTTCAGGTCTGGAATGCCCAACCTATACATAATTTGCTATGCTGCCGCTGTACATTTAACTAATTTTATACCTGTGTGTGTGCTACTCCAGATCAAGGTTGAATATCAAAGTATTTCACGTCTGCCACTATGATAAGCTAAAACCTACTTATCCTTAGCATTTTGTTTGTTTCTTAAGACAGGGACTCACTATGTGGCTCAAGCTGGTCTGGAACTTGCAGTGATCCTTCTGCGTCAGCCTCCCCAGTGCTGGGATGAGAGGTGTGTGTCACACTCCAGCCTCCTGTGCCAGCCCTTCCTGCCTGGAGGTGTAGGATAAACTACAAGCACAGGAGGAAGACCTCCATGGGAAGGGAGGCAGTCAGCAAAATGCTCCAGGGAGGACAGCCTGGGTGCTGGCTCGCTTTGCAGGCAACACTGGCTCAGCCCTGCTCTGTCAGCCCCATCAGCACTGCCCACACTGCATACCTGTGCGTCCCCTTTTCCTCCTGAGCTCTGTCATAACCCCAATGAGAACTGCTAGGGTCTCCATAGCTGCCTGGCCCTGTCCTAAACAGGCTTGCATCATTCCACGTAATCTTTCCAACTATGTTGGTATTATTATCATCTGTACCACTGGCCATTGAGCCCTGAGACTTTACCATATGCTGTATCTCTAGTATTTTAAGAAAGTTTTTAGACACGATATTGCTAAGTGGCCCATGCTGGGCTCAAATTTACAATCATCCTGCTTCAGCCTCCCAGAGTAGTGGGATTAGAGGTATATTCCATCACGTTCAACTTGTGTCAATTAAAAAAAAATTTAAAGGTAGAAGGAGCTGGGCATGGTAGCACACATCTGGAATCCTGGCTGCTCAAAGAGGATGAAGCAGGAGGATTTCAAGTTTGAGATAGCTTGGACAATCTAGAGAGACCCAGTCTCCAAATAAAAAGGATTGGGGTGTAGCTAAGTGATTCAGTGCTTGGTTAGCACTTTTGAGGCCCTGCGGTCAATCCTCAGCACCACAAAACAAAAAGCTATAATAATTATCTGAGACCTAGAGTGGAACCAGATTGGAAAGTAGAATTTTCAATGATGAAGTAGCAATCTCAAGGCAAAATCCACCTGGTATTTGAAAAGACCCTAAAAAGAATAAGCCATATTTTTTTAAGAAAGGAGACTGGTTGTGGCCTCTAATCCCACAAACAGTGAGAGGCTGAGGCAGAAGGATTTTGGGGGTGGGAGGGATCAAAAGAAAAGGAGAAGAGAGATCTGGACACCAACATGCAGAAGGGATGGTGGTATAAACAGAGCCAGAGACCTGTGCCATGTCGCCCCCAAGCCAAGAGATGCCAGATGCCAGCAGCAGCTGAAAAAGGCAAGTATGTTCTCCCCCAGGGCACCAGCCTCCCAAATGCAAGATCTATTTCTGTTGTGGGAAGCCATTCGTGCTCATGGTGACTTGTCAGGCAGCCCTGGGAAACCAATGTATGTACTAGGTAAACACTGCGGCTGGAACAAAGGCCTGATTGCTTTAACTGCGGCTGTCAGGATCTGAAAACAGACTGCAGTGACCTGGCCTGTGTGTGTGGGCTGGACCTGTGACATGCGACATCATGCCTGGGATTGTGTTGAGGCGTCTGATGAAAGGGATCTTGCAGTTCTTAGTTGACACTGAGACAGGGAAGGAAACGTGGGGAGCCCCATAGGAACTGAAGGTGGATCTTGGCTGGAGACCAACAAGAAAAGCAGGGCTGGTCCTATAGCCACAAGGAGCCAAATTCTGCTCAGCCACGTGCTTGGCAGAGTCCCACCCTCATCTCAAATGAGAATGCCAGGGACACCCAGATTCCAACTTTTTGGGACCCCCCCCCCCAGTCAACATCACACGGTGCCCAAACTTCTGACCAACACAATGAAGTGATACGGGTGTCAGCTGTGCTAAAGCACCTTTGTTCCCTGGAGCAGTGAAAGGCTAATGCTGGAGACAGTAACAGAGCCAGGAATACAGGGTCTCCTTGTTTCTTCCTGTTCCGGCTGACTTCCCATTAACTCACCCCACTGACAATGTTAATCACCTGCCTACGCGGAGCAGGTGGTAGTGGACCTGAGCTGTCGTATATCCAAGTGCACCTCTAGATCCAGAGTCCCATATGCTTTATGACTTGGCATGGAGTTCAGGCTGGCCTGGAACTCATGAAGATCCTCCTGCCTCAGCCCACTGAGTGCTGGGATTATAGGTGAGTGCCACTATGCCTGGCTTAACTAGGAAAGTGCACCTCTACGTCTGTATTTAATCATCAAAACGTGAGTTGAGGCAAACAGTTCTACAGTCCACAAAAAGAAAAAAAATGTGCACATCGAGAGAGAGAGAGAGAGAGAGAGAGAGAGAGAGAGAGAGAGAGAGAGAAGGGGAAAGTTGTTGAGCTGGGCATGGTGGTGCATGCCTATGACCCCAGCAGTCCGGGAGGCCGAGGCAGAAAGATCCTTGAAACCTAGCGGTCAGCTTGGGCTACATACTGAGTTCAAGGCCAGCCTGAAGCACAGAGTGAGACCCTATCAAAAAGAAAAAAGGAGAAGAATCAATCCTCAGGCATAAGCCATAGTAATAATTGTTATAAGCCTCCCAGATGGCAGCTAAAATTAGAGGATGAGGCACAAGAGGAAACTGTCTTGTATGGTCTCAAAGGGGGCCTGAGCCTACAAATTAAAAAAAGGACCAACTTTTTCAGTGGGGAAAAGCAGCAGGGCACCAATGTGACCAAGTGACCCAGTAGATATCACCAGTAACATGACACACTGGGCACAAAGGTATGGCAAAGTATATGCTTAGCAGGAGAGGCACTAGGCTTAATCCCTAGCACGTGTGCACGCATGCGCGCGCGCACACACACACGCGCACGCACACACACACACACACACACACACACACACACACACACAGCATCTCATTACCAGACTATGCTCCAAAAGGCACACAACATTCACTACAGCACAGTTCTTGATGAAAATGCAGGTCCACAGCCTAAGGATCACAGAGCACTGCTACCGATCGGAAGAGACAGGAGAAGCACCAACTGACTCACCAGGAGATTGTGGATTGTCTGCTCTGGAACAGGCAAAGGACATTACTGAAGACATCTGTGACATTCAGGAAAGGCCTGCATTTGTAATATTGCACCAGTGTTGATTCTCTGCTCCTGGCAATTTGTATGCCAGCATGAGAAATCTATTTTTGCAGCGTTTCAGCACATTTGATTCAAAAGTTTAAAGCCAGGCATGGGCGTTCATGCCTATAATCCCAGCACTTGGGAAGATGAGGCCGGAGGAGTGTGAGTTTGAGGCCAGCTTTGGCTAACAGCTAGATCCTGTCTCTAAATAAATAAGAGAAAATTATACCTCATAAATCACACAGTGTGCATCAATTAAAAGTGTTAAAATTAAGGGAGAAGACGTGGTAACAAATGCTCGTAAACCCAGCCCTCTGGGAGGCTGAGGCAAGAGAATGCGAGTTCCCCAGCCTGAACAACCCAGTGAGACCCTGACTCAAGGAAATAAAACAGAAATAGGTTGGGGCTACAGTGTAGCATGAAGGCCCGAGGAGGTTCAAACCCTACTACCACCAAAAACATAATTCATTAGTTGCTAAAATAAAGGAAATGGCTGCGTAAATTATGATGCACCCATAAAATAGTACAGAAACACAAAAAAACTATTTAGGAGGTTCTGTGGAATGCTTACATTTCTGAAAGATTTTAAGGATAGTAGGTTTGTTTTTTTACTTATTTATTTTATGGAAAAAAGGTAAAACAAAATCCTATAACAACATAGTAGCTAACAATAACTAATACATTACATGTTGTCATCTTTAAAGTAGTTGCTCAGGGTATAAGATACGGGCATAAAAATTTCTCCAACCGACATTAGCACAAACCCTCCTGTATAATGAACTAAGACACATTGACAGTATAGCTGACTCGCATTTTTCCCTTTTCCCTACTGTCCTTTCCCTTTTCACCCATCCTACTTCCTTTTACGTTTGAACAATTTCTGCCTAGTTCACAATATCTACTGTACATTTTAGACCTTATTTACACTTTCAGTTTCTCACACCAGGGACACAATACGATGTTTACAAAGTGAGTCTGAATTATTTCACTTAAGAGTATGGTCTCAAGTTGTATCCATTTACCTATAAAAGTCTCCAGTTTATCCTTCTTAAAGGCTGACTAGTATTCCACAGTATAAAAATACCACATGTTTTTTATCCATTCCTCAATAGCTTGCATTTCGCTTGCTTCCAAGAGTCAGCTATGATCTTGGAGTCTTTTTAAGGAGTCTTCACAGTGGCCATACTAGTCTACACTCCCACCAGCAGTGGAGAAGGGCTCCTTTGGTCCCCATAGCCCCTCTAGCATTTGTAATTGGCTGACTTCCTGTCGATAGCCCCTCTCTCTGGGGTGAGATGGGATTTCAGTGTTGTTCTAATTTGCATCTCTCAAATGACCAGTGATGCTGAACATTTTTCATACATTTATCTGCTACTTGTATTTCTTCATCTGAGAAGTATATATCCATCTCAGATGCCAGTTTTTTAATTGGGTCTTTGAATTTAGTATAATGAATTTTTTGTTTGCTGGTTTTTTGAGGCAGGGTCTCGCTACATAGTTCAGGCTGACCCTGAATTCACTACATAGCCCAGGTTAGCCTCAAACTGGCAGCAATCTTCCTGCCTCAGTGCTGGGATTAGAGATGTGCATCACCACACTGAGCTAAACTATTTTACATATTAACAAGTAGTGGCCTTATTTTTGTGGTTTGTATGAATAAATCACTTTTTAAAATTTTCTCAGTTTGACATTTTAACACAGTAAATATCAACAGATGTAACTGTATAAACAAAGGATAGTACCAAGGAATCCTAGTGTCAACAAGCAAGAGAATGACTAATGAAGAGAGACTTATGGGGAAAAAAAAGAACTGCAATTAGGCATGTGTAGGACTCTAGCATCTGAGACAGACTGGATCAGGCACCTTCAGGGCAGTATGCCCACAGACGTACGGAGGGTTCTTAATGTGGTCTGCATTTTCTTTTAGGCCAAGTGTGATTGCATAGCCCCGTATTGCCAGCATTTTGGAGGCTGAGACAGGACAGCCACAAGTTTCAGGCCAGCCTGAGCTACATAGTGAGTCCAAGGTTATACAACAAGACCCTGTCTCAAACCAAAAAAAAAAAAAAAAAGAGTAATATTAAATTCTTTTTTTAAATGAAAGCCAATTACTGCCGTGCTGGCCCCACCCCCGGGGCAGGCTGAGATGGCAATTGAGACTGGGCATGGTGGCACACACCTGTAATCCCAGCACTTGGGAGGCTGTAAATGGGAGGATCACTACGAGTCCATCTATGCAGTAAGACCCTGTAGACCCTGTCCTAAAATACAGGAAAAAAAAAAGCCAATTAAATTTGATGTACCTAACCTCTTACTCAGCAATTTCATTTCATAGAATTTCCTCTAGCCAGGGGTGGTGATGCACACCTGTAACCCCAGCACTTGGGAGACCAAGGCAGGAGTATCACTATGAGTTTGAGGTCAGTCTGGGCTACGTAGTGAGTTAAAGGGCAGCATGAACTACAGAGTGAGGCCCTAACTACAAAATAAAAAAAAAAAAAAAAGGAGGGGGCCAGTTCTGATTTTATTTTTTTAACAATGTAAGTACAAAGCCTAGTGAAAAACTTTCCAAAAAAAGAAAACTGGCCATCACAGGTGGTTCAGACAGGTATGATTTCTATATACAATTTTAAAAGTCTAAGTAGAGAATCCAGAGACTCAGAGAAACAGCTGTGGTCTGGAACCAAGACCTGGCAAAGGGCCTGGCGCAGCATTTTCCGAGAATGCTGCAGGACCCAGGTTTGATTCCCCAGCACAGCAAAAAAAAAATGTATTGGTGAATAAAAAGGTTTAAAAAATGTATATTTTAAAGATAAATTCCCAACTGAAGAGGAGGGAAGACAGAAAGGAAGGACTAGTTCTGATTCTGCGATGTAGGCGCCCATGTACACTGACCAGAGAGATTGCTGGGAGCTCACAGAGGCCTCCGCTGGGCACCCACAAGAAAGGTGAAGCCTCCGTCCTACAGCTTCAGCCAACTAAAACCTGCCAACAGCTGGAAGAGCAAGGACACCAGTTCTTCCCTACAGTCCCCAGCAAGGAACATAGCCCTGTGGACATTTTCATTTTAGCCAATTAGACTCATCCTGGGCACTGAACCAACATACCTGTAAGAAATAAAATTGTGTTGTTTTAAAAAAAAATAAAAAAATAAAATAAATAAAAAAAATAAATAAAGATAAATTACTGGGGCTGGCCAAATAGCTCAGGGGATTAAAGCGTCTGCAAGCAGATGCAGGGCCTGGGGTTTCAATCCCTGGACTGGCCATGCCAGCCCCGGCCCCTGGGAGCACATTGAGATAGCAACTGAGACTGGGCATGGTGTCCCAGCTCTTGGGAGGCTGTAAACAGCTGGATCACTACCTAGTAATGAAACCCTGAACACCCTGTAGACCCTTCCTAAAATACAAAAAAGAAAAAAAAATTAGTATTTCTCTTTGGGCCAGGGAGATAGCTCAGTAGAATGAGTGCTTGCCTGCTAACCGCAATGTCCTGAGTTCAGTCCCAGGTACCACCAAAAAAAATAAAAACATAAAAAAAAAAAAAATACTTAAAATGTTTTTTTATTTTTAATTCCTAACTTTTAATGGATTTCTTTTCTTCTTCCTTTTTGATTTTTTTTAAAAATTGACTACTGATACTGATACTGAGACCCTCCAGGCCCTCCACAGTAATAAAGAGTGCTGTGGCCTTCTCCCTCCACCCAACCGTCTGCATACTGTGCTGATGCTGCCACTGCCACTGCTGCAGGTTTGGAGGCTGACAACAGTCAGAACTCCAGTTGCCAGGGCAGGGACTTGAGTTTCCCAGGGCTGGGTAAGCTGGGCTCCTTGGCTCCTGTATCCTGGTTCCTGGCCTGATGCAGGATAGAGGGCCAGGCAGGGGGCTCCTCATCCCATCTGGGCCCAACCAGGGCCTCTCTGGTGCCGCCAGCAGCCCCCACCTTGGGGCAAGCATGAGGCCCTGGCTGGCAGCAGTCCCCAGCTAAAGACTCTGGACTCCTTATCTCTTGGCATCCTGCCTCAGGCCAGAGGATCACCTGCCAGAGATCTAGGGATGGGGGGCCCTCCCTTCACTCACTCTGTACCCTCCCCTTTCCTTGGGGAGTCCAAATAGAGAAAGGAGGAGATGCCCTCAGAGATGGATGTCCACAGCAGAGGGACATCCATCCATCCATCTCTGTTTCTCTGTCTGCACAGGGACAAGTGACTGACTGCCTGCTCTTCAGTGGTCCAAGTGAAACACTGCGGCCAATCTTGATGGTCTTCCCCATCAAGTGCCTCGGCCACAGGCAAGCAATGCGACTTGGGGGCCCCTTGAACTTGTGATCCTCCTGCCTCGGCTTCCTGAACAGGGGAGAGGGACAACAGGTACACAACACATTCAGCCAAGTGTGTTTTGTTTTAAAGCAAAGTCCCTCCAGATAACATGCTACCAGCATGTGTTTCTGCAAAGCAGCGAGGTGCTACATTCCACAAATAAGTAGAAAGTGGCAAATGACACCGGCACAGGAGATGGCCCCACTCACCAAAGCCACTCCCTTTCACTGGGCATTGCTGAGATCCCAAGACTGTGGGCAAGGAGAGTGGGCAGGTAAGGAAACAGGATGCATTTGAATACAGGGAATATCCTGTAACTCACATATGCTGTATACACACGCGTGCACACACACTCAGGCACAGCCCAGGCTTTGAGAGTCTGTTAGGCACCATCAGCCCAGAGATGGAATATTTCTTCCCTGAAGAACTCAAAGTAGTATCCAGAACTAAAATGAAGAGCATCTCTTTTCCCTATCTCTGGCCAATGAGTCTGTGGGATAAGCCCCACAGGCCACAGGAAGTACAGAACCTGCACCCACAGAGCTGAGGAGGACAGGAATTCACTCATGGCCAGGCTCCCACCAGCCCTACAGCCTGCTGGCCACATCAGCTTCTGAGAACCCTAAATTACCACTCCATTCCAGGTAAAGACCAGGTCCCCACTCCACAGGGCACTGAGAACAGACCACTGAGGGTAAGCAGCTCCTCACTGCTGGAGAGTGGGGGGACCAAGATTTAAACACAGGCCCATCTGCTCAAAAGCCCCACCCCGCCCCCACCTGAAATGCAGTGAGCTCCCCTAAACCTAGATGCACCCTGTGTGGACACCACTCTTGCGCTGCTTGCTACTTTACTCCTTATATGTGCCATTCTCTCAGGAGCCTGCACCAGAAGGGCAGGAGCCGGGCCTTCTGCCCGGCCTACCCAGCACAGCAGCCCCAGAGCACAAACCAGCCACTGTGCATCTGACTTGGCTCTGCTCCCTGGGACAACACTGGGTATGGATTTGTGCTCAGAGTCACGGAGCTCTGGTGCCTCCAGGAGCCCATGATTCTCACTTCTCCAGCCTACAGAACAAGGCCAGCCAGGTGTGCCGGCACACACCTCCCAGCACTCAGAAGGCTGAGACAGAGGGATCATAAATTCCAGCCCAATTCAGCAAGTCGCTGTCTCAAAACTGGAATAACTGAAAAATAAAATATGGCTTTTTTTTTTTTAGTATGTGTGCTAAGAATTGTATACAAAGTGAATCATCCGTACTGATCCTCAACACAACCAATAAAATCTCAAACATGGAAGAAAGAAAGAAAGAAAGAAAGAAAGAAAGAAAGAAAGAAAGAAAGAAAGAAAGAACAAGCAAGCAAGCCATTCAGAGGAAATAGCTCAGTGCAAAGGCTCTGGGTTCGATTCCCAGTACTGCCAAAAACCCACAACCTGGGCGGTCAATAAAATGGCCACTCCCACCCCTTGGGTTACGGGGTTTCTCAGCCAACAGCTGGCTCATTTCCTCCCTCTGCCTTTTACTCACCCACACGCCAGGTGAGCAACAAAGGCCAGATTAACCGGAAAAAAGCCTGCTGGCCTAGCACTTCAGGAAAAAGAAACTCTATCCAGGATCTCCGGGCCCACTGTGATCCTAGTCCACCTGCACAGCCTCTGAAGAGGGCACCCCTGATGAAAATCGAACCTGGGCCTCCAACAGGAGGGGCAACGTGAGGCTTCAATTCTAGCTGTTAAAAGTTGATTCTGGACATTCCTTCTCTTGTTCCATCAAAATGATGAGATCTTCCCCAGTTTCTAGTTTTAGAAGTAAACCTTACAGAATTGTACAGACTGTGCCCAAGAGATCCATCTGACCTTAGTACTGATCAGAGCCCTTTCCAAGGTCGCAGAGGAAGTCAGCAGTACAGCCAGAACAGAAGCCAGGATGGCCATTCCAGATGGGGCCCTGGCTAGCATCACTACCCCCCAGCAGGCTCCGCCTACCCCAACTAGGGGCTGGAGGTACCTGAGAAGAGAGGAATAAAGTCACAAATCCAGATCCAGGCTGCTGGGAAGGATCCCTCCCTTCTGTTTAGGCCATGGGAGTGCACTCAACCCCTCACCGACCAAATCATGATCAGAGTCCTCTTGGACGCGCAAGCTATTTAACCATTTGCAGAACCCAGGCCCAAGCAGAGGCTCGATCCTTAAAAGAACCCAGAGCAGAAGAAAATTCCCTAGTTAACCGGCCCTGCAGATCACAAGGTGAAACTGTGGAGATGCTATTCTGGCCCGCAGCCCTGAAACGCCAAGAGGGAGCGTTCCCAACTTGGTCAGGACTGCAAATATAGCCGAAAAGCCATCCTCGCGGTACGCCCGGTGAGAGTTTAGCTCCGTTCTCCTCTGCTGTCCCCGGCTCCAGCTCCCGCCTCCTGAAAGATCTGGGGCGCTGATCTTCAGCTGAGGGGTGGCCTGGCGCGGGTGAGGGTACGCAGTTCCTGGAAAGCAAAATCCAGACACCATGCCCCTTCGGTGCAGCAAGGCAGCACATCAGATTTACCCATCCACTCTGCTTTCCTGCGCCCCTGCGCCCCGGGCCCCTGGCTCCAGGAAGCCTGTCTCAGCCTTTCCACGAAGCTACTGACGTCCCGGGTGCCCTTCTCCAGCTTACACATCCGCGCTCTCAGCCGAACGGACCGCGCGTTGCCCTCGCTCCCCTCGCCGTCGCGAAACCTGCTCCGGGTCGCCCTCCCGCGCCCATCCTGAGCGCCGGCTCCCCGCGCTCACCTGCAGCCTGCAACCGGGCCGCGCAGCCTCACCCTCCACCAGGCCGGGAGCCGCTGGGTACTGGCGTCCGCGCACACCGCCGCGTGCCCCCTCCCTCGCTGCGTCCGGCCCGGCCGCCGCGCGCATGCCCGCTATATACCCGGCGCGTCGGCGCAGGCCCGCCCCCACCCCGCCCCGCCCCTCCCCGCGCTCCCCGGGGCTGCCACGTGGGGCGAGCGGCTGCGCCCTAGCCCTCCTGCCCCTGGGGGACAGCGCGGGCGCGACCTCCGCTTGCCGGACTCGCCGGCTCTGCGCTTGCTTTCCATCCCAGAGCCTCCAGGTCGCGCAGGCTCCTCTGCCTGGAAAACCTCCGTTACACCGTCTACGTGGGAAGCGCTGCCCACCTCCTCGCGCACTGTGGAGGAGGGAGCGCCCCGGCGGACACGTGTGCGTTCACTTTTATATGTTTCCCTCGCGACTCTGAGATGTACTGTGGGTGGGGCAGCCACATAGACTTTCTTCTGCATACTTCCACCAGCCAAAAGAGCCAAAATGTCCTGTTCTAGTTCCAAATAAACCATATTATATTCACTTTTCAAACTACATTTCACTCCACGTCCCCCAAACAGACTCCGAAGGAGCCGTGTCGGTTAACCCAAATGCTGTTGGCTGGAGGAAAGATCTGGGAGTCTCTTCCGCTGTGGGGTGGGCCTGTGGATCTGGATTATCAAGGCTCGGGAATGCAAATTGCTTGAGAAAATAAATTACCCATTAAATCCTCATTGTTTTGCCCTGCTGGAAGTCAGGATTATTTCCTCTATAGTTAAACCAGCTGCCACCCGGGGCTGGGAGAACTGGGGTGGGGGGTGGCTTCCCACAGGAGCTGCGGCCAGTTAGGACCGCGGTTCTGACACAATGACGCCAGCCCAGCTGCTGCCCGGAGTCGCTGAATTGGAGCAGAGAAGGGAGACAGCATCCCACTCTGAAAGAATCTCGGGGCGAACACACCCATCAAGGCGGGGCTAAAAAGGAAAGGAAGGCTACTGTCCGAGCAGGTGGCAGGAAGGAGCCCGAGCCCCAAGAACTGGGAGAGAGGGGGAGCAAGCCCTGAAGCTGGGCCAGATTGTTCTGGTCACTCTGGAAGAGACTAGCTGTGCCTGGATTCTTCTAAAATTCAATTATCCTCACCCTGTTATTACAGTGCTCCAGCGGATCTAGGGGCGAGCCAGGGCTCTCGTTTATTTTCCAAGTAATTCCAAGGTAATGATATCTCTGGCACGGTTTCCCCCAGAGCCCCCGCATCTCTGTAATAACCCTATTTACCTTTTTGGGTCCAAGTCACAGTGTTCTGCAGACATTATGTCATCCATGGGGGAACTCTAATCCGAAATGCAGAGGCCAGTCCCTATCAGGCCTTTGCCTGGGAACTAGAAAAGAAATCAGAAGCCCACCCAGCGATAAAGCAAACACAGCGCACAACGCAGAATAGTGAAGGAGTGCTAGTCTTTCCCAAAAACTGGGGTCCCAGAGTTGTCCATAGCACTTCCCAGCAAGCTGTCAATAATACATGTAGGAGCACTGGCTTCTGTCAAAGACGCTGCTCAAAGTACGGATGGAGAGGCAGGAAGGCGGAGACACCCACCACGGGGCCTACCAGCAGATAGTCTCACTTGTTTGTACCCAGAGTAAATGTGGAGCTGCCAAAGTCCACATGGGCACCCAAAGCTGATAAGCTATCGGTAATCCGTGAGGAACTGCGCGGGAATACAATTAATTATTAACATTGCTCAAAATCAAAAGGCCCGTAATCTCCGTGTCTACCCCCACACAAAATTCTTTAGAGTAGCCCGGCTTAATCCTCTCTCATCACTGATAGTGCTGTCCCTCATACTTGCTGCCAGATTGGGGCCTCAAATCTCTCATCTTTCCCTTCCTTAAGGCGCCCTTCCCCCTCCTCTAATTACCCCATTTCTATGTGCCAGAATTCCAACTTTCCAGTCAACTTCCCCAGCAAGCTGCTCAGCTGTCTGTTTAAAACGATTTATCCTTTCAAACTGTTTTGACTATAATCCACATTTTAAACGGAGCTCATTTGCTCTCTCTCGCTGTCTCTCTCTCTCTCTCTCTCTCTCTCTCTCTCTCTCTCTCTCTGTGTGTGTGTGTGTGTGTGTGTGTGTGTGTGTGTGTGTTACCGGGGATTGAATCCAAGGCCTTCATAGTACCTTTTTTTTATTTTGCAACAGGGTCTCACTAGGTTGCCCAGGCTGGGTTTGAACTTGCAATCCTCCTGCCTCAGCCTCCCATAGTGCTAGAATTACAAGCATACACCAGCGTATCTAGCTCCCACTTATTTACATATGTATGTATGTATGTATCTTTTTGAAACAAGGTCTCACTGTTCAGTTGAGGTTGGCCTTGAGTTTGCTTTATAGCCCAGGCTGGTCTTGAACTTGCAAGGATCATTCTCGAGACTTCAACCTCCTGAGTGCTGGGATTACAGGCATGGGCCACCACACCTGGCTCAGTGGCTCCCACTTGAAAACATTAATATGCTACATGTTATAATCCCAGCATTCTAGAAACTGAGGCAGGAAGACTGCTGTGAATTTGAGAGTTTGTGGGCAGCCTGGACTATATAGTGAGTTCAAGGCCAGAGAGACCTATATAGAGATCCTGTCCCCCCTCAAAACAAACAAAATAATAATAATAGTAATAATGCCAGTAAAAAAAAATATAATAAGCAAAAATTTCACAGAATGGAGCCTGGGAATATAGCCCAGTGGTAGAATGCTTGCTTAGCATTTAAGGGGCCCTGGATTTGATCCCTCGCATCTCAAAAAAAAAAAAAAGTTCTAATACCAGTGTACCCATCTATAAAATACACTGACAGTTATAATTCATTTTTTAAAATTAAGTTTTCTTGAACTTCCAATATTCAATTTTTTCCCAATCTTGTATATCTGTTAATCTGAGCAACCGATGTGAAGATAAAAATAGATAATTCCAAGTACAGTCAAATGACAAACTCACTACACTGATTTCATGACCATTAATGAGTTGTAATCTACAGAATAAATTTGGTATATAGTTCTTACATTTTTTTCCTTCAAACTATTTCATTTCTACCTCTAACCTTATTAGATCTTTTTTATTGTATTTTATGCATTTAGTACAGGGTATACAGGGTCTCATTACACAGATCAGACTGGTAGTGATTCTCCTGTTTTCAGCCTCCCAAGCACTGGGATTACAGGAATGTGCCACCACACCCAGTCTCAATCGCCCTCTCAACTTTTGCCCAGGGGAGTGGGGCATGCCGGGGATTGAACCCAGGCTGCTGCAATCTGCCCAAGCAGATGCTTTAGTCCACTGAGCTATCCGGTCGGCCCTTCACCTCATTAGATCTTAATCTCTATTGTTTACTAAAGGTTTCCAGGTGAAGCTGCATGCCCTAAGGTAACATCTTGCACACAAGCAATTCACAATAAATACGTGTTGGGTGAATGGAACAGGCAGCTCACTGAAGGCTTGGTGTTGGGCAATATATAAGGAAACTGGGCACAAAAATCTGACACTTAACTGCTGCTGTTTCCCTTCCGACCAGAGACCATACCTACCTCTGCCAAAGGGAAAAACCAGCATTTCAAAAGAAACCAGAACTCCACCCCTGCCTAACTGCATGGAGGGCTGGGCTGCTGTGGACTCCTGGGTGGCCCGTGTTGGCCAGGGGGCAATTTGAGGAGCAAGATGGGCCAAAATCTTCCTGTGCCAGCCCTTGCTTAGCTCAAGGTCAAGGTGGACTTCTGCAGAAGACCACAGCTTTTCTCTCCCAGGTTTCTCTGGTACTTTCTTCAGGGGAGGGGAATGACTACACACACACACACCCACCCACCCACCCACCCCAACCGGGGATTTCACTCATGCCCTTGCACTTACTAGGCAAGCGCTTATTCTACTGAGCCATCTCCCCCGTCTTTGTTTGTTTTGTATTTTAGGGTAGGAACTACAGAGTGTTCAGGGTCTCACTACTAGATTGAACTCATAGTGATCTAACTGTTTACAGCTTCCCAAGAGCTGGGATTACAAGCGCATGCCACCACACCCAGTCTCAATAGCCATCTCAGCGAGCCCTGGGGGCGGGGCCAGCATGGCAGGCCCCTGTGCCTGCTTGCAGGCCCTTTAATCCGCTGAGCTATTTGGCCGGCACTGTTTGTGTTTGAGACAAACTTCCAGGGATTGAACTCAGACCCTTGTGCTTGCCAGGGAAGCACTTATTCCACTGAGCCATCTCCTTGGCCCCCCCACACTTTTCACTCTTTAGTTCAAGTTGGCCTTGAGGCCTTGAACACAGTATGTAGTGCACGCTGGTCTCAAAGTTGTGATTCCTCTGCGTCAGCCTCCCAGACTGCTGGGATAACATCCCTGTATCTGACTATATATATAAAGTTTTGGGGGGCTGGTGAGATGGCTCAGTGTTCTAAAGCACCTGCTTAGAACAAGCTTAGCAAAGCACAGGGACCGCGGTTCAATCCCCCAGCACC
>NW_004524612.1:8721077-8722568 GCF_000260255.1 Octodon degus | reverse complement strand
GTTGTGGGTGGTGTTGTTGGGGTTTTTTTGTTTTGTTTTTTTTTTTGCTTTGCTTTAGCTATTTTTTGAGACAGGGTTTCACTACGTAGTTCAGGTTGGTTTCGAACTCATTATGCTGCCCAGGCTGGCCTTGAAATCCCAGAAATCCTCTTGCTTCAGCCTCCCAAATGCTAGGATTACAGGCATTCACCACCATGCCTGGCTACACTTAACATTTTTAAATTATCATCCCTTTTATCTTAAAACATTATTATGCTTCATGAATGACTGCTTTCTTTTTAGACCATTTCCTTTTCTGTTTTGGAAACAGGGTCTCATAGTCCAAGTTGGCGTTGGACTATGTAGTCCACGCTGGCCCCGAACTTGCACCAATCCTCCTGCCTCAGCTTCCTGAGTAGCTGGGATTGCAGGGCAGCACCACCAGGCCCTGCCAAAACATCTCTTTTCACTTGTGATTTTTTATTTTATTTTTATTTTTGGCAGAACCAGGGATTGAACTCAGGCCCTTGCGCTTGCTAGGGAAGCACTTATTCTATTGAGCCATCTCCCCGGTCCAACTTGTGATTGTTTTAAGAGTCTGTCTTTGGTTTTCTTATACTTCAGTACAGTATATCTAATAAGTAGAGTTGGTTTTCCCCACCATGACTTTCTCCAGTTAGATGACTTTATCTGACTTTAAGTCTAGAAGATGCCGATTATATATCTGCCACATTGTCACCTTTTTTTTTTTTTTTGGTACCAGGAATCAAACTCATGACCTTGCGCTTGCCAGGCACGCACTGCGCTGCTGAGCTATAATCCTGGTACCCACTGTATTTTAATCTACAGAACTCTTACACAGGTCACTCTCTTTTATCTTCTTGATTATACTCTCTCCCAGGGGTCCTGTTTTTACCTCTCTGTGCTGTAGTCCACCTGGCTGCTGTGGTTTCTGCTAAGCAGAGATTCTTGTGTCCATCCACATCGGTCCTCTGCTGTTTGTTCAGCTTGAGCGTTCAGTACACTGACCGTAAAAATTTGGACATCAGACACCTGTTTGTGGGCCCTAGCTTGGTGACTTCTCATCATTACCCTCTTATCTATCCAAAGCTGCATCCCTATTCAAACAGCAAATTTCCATCAGGTAGAATCCCAACACTTGAGCGGACTGCTGCGAATTCAAGGCCAGCTTAGGCTATAGTGAGACACAGTCTCAAATAAAACAAGACATGCAGCAAGCTTCCCTGCTGCTAAGTCAGAGCAGCTCCAATAAATTTCTAGTCCCTTTCCAGGTTCCAGTGGAACTGTTCCAAGTTCCTGCATCCAGGAGACACACTCCAGCAATCCCACACCTAACAGGGTCTGAGGCCACATCTCCTGTGAAAGGCCTCACTGCTCCTGCGCCAGCATTTTGTCTCTCAACTTGAGAGCTGTGTCAGTACCTACTATGACCTCTGTAGCTTCCCTTTCTTTCTTTTTTTTAAATTTAAATTATTTATTTTTTATTTATTA